>NW_027212459.1:32500-38384 GCF_947461875.1 Haliaeetus albicilla | reverse complement strand
CTTAGCCGAGCGTCCTCGGAGACGATGAGCTCGCGTGGCCGCCGTGCCGGCTGACCGGCCCACCCCGGGGCCGTTTCCCCCCGCTCCCGTCGCTGAAGGAGCGGGCCCCCCCACCACCACCTAAGGCCGCTGGGACCGTCCTCACCGCTCGAACGCATCCCGCCGGCGACGGAGCCGCTGACGCCCCTCTGTTAGAAGCGCGGCGCGCCTCTCCGGCAGCCCTGGCTGGGGCCCTGGAGGCCCAGGTCTCTGCCCAGGCCGAGGCACGCGGCTGCTGCTTTCCCAGGGACGGGTCCGACCGGGAGCCGAGCGCACCGCCCGTAGGCAGGCACGGGCGCAGGCCGGACGTCGAAGCGGCCGACCACCCGGGCTGTAACAGAGAAAGCGGCGTTAGCCACACCGTTACAAACCTTTCTCATTTCCATCTGCGTGCGCGCCCGCACCCCGCCAAAACAGGCCCCCGGCCCAAACGCCCACCGCCTGCTGCTGCAGCCGCTCACCCGCCCTTAGACGCGCGCGCGCGCGCGCGCCCCCCCTCCCCCAAACAGGGCCGCCGGCCGAACCTTCCGCCCGCTGCCGCACTCACCCACGTGCGCTCGCGCGCTCCCGAACAGGCCCCCCCCCCCCCCCCCCGCCCGGTCCGAACCACCCGCCCGCCGCCTCGCTCACACACGTGCGCTCACGCGTGCACGCGCACGCACGCACTGCCCCCCCCCCCCCAAACGAGTCCCCGCCCCAAGCCTCCCGCCCGCCACCCCACCCACTCGCACGTGCCTACACACATGCGCGCACCCCCCCGGACCCCCCCCGCAACCGGCCCCCTCAGCCCAAACCCTCCACCCGCTGCCCCGCTCACAGTCGTGCGCTCAAACGCGTGCGCGCGCGCACCCCCCCCCGCCTCCGAAACAGGCCCCCGGGCCGACACCCCCCCCCCCCCGCCCCGCGCCACGCAGTTCGCGCCGAGCCTGGCTGGCCCTGCTCCCCCCTTCCGCCACCAGGCTTGCCGCCCCGGGGATGGAAGGCGGGAGACTTTAGGACCCTGCGGCGTCCCTGCCGGCTCCGTGCCCGGGCGGCAGAGGGGAGCCCCCGGTGCCGTGCCGTCTCTAGACCCCAGCTGCCGAGTACCCTATCCTGCCGCACCCGTGGCCCCGCTCCCGCCCTCCCGCCAGCAGGTTTGCCGCTCCGGGCATGGACGGCGGGAGACTTTAGGACCCTGCGGCGTCCCTGCCGGCTCCGTGCCCGGGCGGCAGAGGGGAGCCACCCGGTGCCGTGCCGTCTCTAAACCCCAGCTGCCGAGTACCCTATCCTGCCGCACCCGTGGCCCCGCTCCCGCCTTTCTTTCTCAGTCAGCCACGCACTCGCCCTGCTGCACTCCTGCCCGCCCCCTCCGCGGGTGGAAAACTAAACGACTGGGGGGGGGGGGGACGGGACGGGACGGGACGGACGGACAGGGACGGGGGACAGAAGTAAAAAAAAAAAAAAAAACAAGTCCAACCGATCCAAACAGAAGTCTTCTCCGAAAAGACACACCATCCCCCCTCGCCAGCCTACCTCTGCGCCAGGCTCCCCGCCTTGCTCGCCAGCCGCTCTCGCCCCCCTCTTTGCTAGCCTCCTTTCCCCTCCGCTGCTGCCGCCACGACTGAGCAGCAGACCGTTAGCCGTGGCGGGAAAAAACACAGTTGCCGGGGGCCCCGTTGCCGGGCTGCAGACCGCCCCACCCAGACACCCGCCCCCCAATCCCCCCACCCCCCCCGTCTCCGGGGCGCCGGAGAGTCTGCGATCGGGTGGGGGCCGGGGGGCCGGGGGCGGCGGGGGGGGGGGGGCTGCACCTACTGGCCTGCAGGTCCGGGACTGCAGCGCGGGGAGGGAGGGGGAGCACAGCCGTGCAGGGGTGCCTGTATCTGTGTGTGCCTGCGTCGCTCTCCGTATGTGTGTGCGCGCGCCTCTGAGCGCGCGTGTGTCGCGGGGGGGGGGGGGGGGGGGGGGGAGGTGGCGGTGCCTGCAGGATCGCAGACATGTATTTTAAAGTATTTATTTTATTCAAAAAAAGTAAAACGCCAAAAAAAAAAAAAAAAAAAAAAGGCGGGGGGGGGGGAATTAAAAACAACACCCCACCCCCAAAAAAAACCTCCAAGACCGCAAAAAACAAAACCAAAAGTCGGCGAGCGCCCAGCAGCGCCGTGGACCCGAACCTGAACCTGGCAAGGGGCGACCAGTCCTGAAGGCACCCAGTGAACAGCGAACTCGCGCCGGGGAGCTGGGCAGTTTGTGCCGGGGGCTGCCGCCTCTGCCCGGTCCCCCGCCGAGAGAATGGGGGGGAGGGAGGGGGCGGCGTCGGCGGAGCGGGGGGGCTGGCTGGTGTGGTGAAGCTGGCAAGTGCCTGGCAGCCACCGGGTCGGAGTAGGTGCGTGCACGTGCATGAGAACGACGAGGGTGGAAGGAGGGGGTCAGAAAACAAAAATTCTTTGAAAAACTGTTTTTTGTTAATATTGTGTTGGTATTTCCTACCGAAATCAATAAAGGTGAAATAACTCTTGCATCAGACAGGACGTTTAAACATGCTCCCTTGTTATAGAAGTGGTTCAAACGTGGGAAGGGGAGGGGGAAAGAAATGCCGTCCAGGAGAAACCGGGACGGGGTGGCCCTTTTATCAGATTTAGCTCAAATCTCAAAAGAAAAAGAAAAAAAAAAAAACACACGGAAAAAACGAAACAAAATCAGGCGCACCTGCCCCCCCCCCCCCCCCCCCCCCAAGGAGCACCGAACGGCCGCCAGGTCTACCCGGCTCCGGAGGCCGGCGCGGCCGCCGGCGGCGCCCGGAGGACGCGGGGTGTCGCCGCCGGAGCGGCCGGTGAAAAGGGCCGCCAGGTCTACCCGGCTCCGCGGCCGGCCGCCAGGTCTACCCGGCTCCGCGGCCGGCCGCCAGGTCTACCCGGCTCCGGAGGCCGGCGCGGCCGCCGGCGGCGCCCGGAGGACGCGGGGTGTCGCCGCCGGAGCGGCCGGTGAAAAGGGCCGCCAGGTCTACCCGGCTCCGCGGCCGGCCGCCAGGTCTACCCGGCTCCGGAGGCCGGCGCGGCCGCCGGCGGCGCCCGGAGGACGCGGGGTGTCGCCGCCGGAGCGGCCGGTGAAAAGGGCCGCCAGGTCTACCCGGCTCCGCGGCCGGCCGCCAGGTCTACCCGGCTCCGGAGGCCGGCGCGGCCGCCGGCGGCGCCCGGAGGACGCGGGGTGTCGCCGCCGGAGCGGCCGGTGAAAAGGGCCGTCAGGTCTACCCGGCTCCGCGGCCGGCCGCCAGGTCTACCCGGCTCCGCGGCCGGCCGCCAGGTCTACCCGGCTCCGGAGGCCGGCGCGGCCGCCGGCGGCGCCCGGAGGACGCGGGGTGTCGCCGCCGGAGCGGCCGGTGAAAAGGGCCGCCAGGTCTACCCGGCTCCGCGGCCGGCCGCCAGGTCTACCCGGCTCCGGAGGCCGGCGCGGCCGCCGGCGGCGCCCGGAGGACGCGGGGTGTCGCCGCCGGAGCGGCCGGTGAAAAGGGCCGCCAGGTCTACCCGGCTCCGCGGCCGGCCGCCAGGTCTACCCGGCTCCGGAGGCCGGCGCGGCCGCCGGCGGCGCCCGGAGGACGCGGGGTGTCGCCGCCGGAGCGGCCGGTGAAAAGGGCCGTCAGGTCTACCCGGCTCCGCGGCCGGCCGCCAGGTCTACCCGGCTCCGCGGCCGGCCGCCAGGTCTACCCGGCTCCGGAGGCCGGCGCGGCCGCCGGCGGCGCCCGGAGGACGCGGGGTGTCGCCGCCGGAGCGGCCGGTGAAAAGGGCCGCCAGGTCTACCCGGCTCCGCGGCCGGCCGCCAGGTCTACCCGGCTCCGGAGGCCGGCGCGGCCGCCGGCGGCGCCCGGAGGACGCGGGGTGTCGCCGCCGGAGCGGCCGGTGAAAAGGGCCGCCAGGTCTACCCGGCTCCGCGGCCGGCCGCCAGGTCTACCCGGCTCCGGAGGCCGGCGCGGCCGCCGGCGGCGCCCGGAGGACGCGGGGTGTCGCCGCCGGAGCGGCCGGTGAAAAGGGCCGCCAGGTCTACCCGGCTCCGCGGCCGGCCGCCAGGTCTACCCGGCTCCGGAGGCCGGCGCGGCCGCCGGCGGCGCCCGGAGGACGCGGGGTGTCGCCGCCGGAGCGGCCGGTGAAAAGGGCCGCCAGGTCTACCCGGCTCCGCGGCCGGCCGCCAGGTCTACCCGGCTCCGCGGCCGGCCGCCAGGTCTACCCGGCTCCGGAGGCCGGCGCGGCCGCCGGCGGCGCCCGGAGGACGCGGGGTGTCGCCGCCGGAGCGGCCGGTGAAAAGGGCTGTCAGGTCTACCCGGCTCCGGCGGGACTTAGTCGCATTTCGGGGGCTGTGAGGTAGACCTGATAGCCCCACCACTTTCTCGGAGCTGGCGAAGGGGTCGCTGTTTTTCGCTGCCTCCAGTTACGTCATCGTAAAAGTCGGTCTCATTGGCAGGTCTCCCCGGTGGGCAGGGACCGCACTCTTGGAGCCGGCCGGGGGCGGGGACGTGATCCTCCGTACTATAGGAGCTGGTGGTGACTGGTGCACGGAGCAGCGCTAGTGAGCGGCTGCAAGGCCTACGGCTCAGCCGGCGAAGTGGGGCGCTGGGCGGCCGTTGTGGTGGTGGTTTCCCTGGTGGTTCGGCTCGTTGTTTCTCCGTTCGGCCTGTTTGTCTCCCGGTGTTTTTCGAGTAAGCCAGCCGGGTGCCTGCGAGGGTCTGGCAGGCTGCGGTGGCTGTTGACCGAGTGGTGCGAGAGGTGCAAAGGTGGATTCCGCAGGGCAAAGCCCGGTGGCCGGTGGTGGCCACCGGCACTCGAACGCTGGAAGACCGGGCGGAGTCGAGCCTGCCTCGGCTTTCCCCCGGCCCCGGAGGGCCCGATGATGGCAAAGGTGAGCGCTGGGATATGCGAGGGCAGCTGCCCGTGAGCGTCCAGCCCGCCGCGGCCGCCGCCGGCTCCTGAGGGCCTGGTGATGGGCGGGCGAGGTGGCGGCACCTCGTCCTTTTTTCTCTGGCCTTAAGCTGGAGCGCGCAGAGCGGCAGCTGGATGCAGACGGCTGGGGGGTCTCGTGCGTGCCGCAGCTTCCCCCAGCCCCCGAGGGCCCGATGATGGCACAGGCGAGAGGCCGCAGCGCCTCGTCCTGTTTTTGCCGGCATGAGCCATGAGTGGGCGGCCTGTGGTGTCCGGCCTGCCCCGGCTTGCCTGGTTGCAGGAGGGCTCGGTGGAAAGGTCTGCAGCGCTGTACCGGGTTAGAGGTGGCGGCACCTCATCGCGTTTTCTCTGGTCTTAAGCCAGAGCCCATGCACGTATTGGGCAGAGCGCAAGCGGCAGCCGGTCCCGTGGCCGGCAGCCGGATGCAGACGGCTGGGGGGTTCTCGTGCATGTGCCGCAGCTTCCCCCAGCCCCCGAGGGCCCGATGATGGCACAGGCGAGAGGCCGCAGCGCCTCGTCCTGTTTTTGCCGGCATGAGCCATGAGTGGGCGGCCTGTGGTGTCCGGCCTGCCCCGGCTTGCCTGGTTGCAGGAGGGCTCGGTGGAAAGGTCTGCAGCGCTGTACCGGGTTAGAGGTGGCGGCACCTCTTCGCGTTTTCTCTGGCCATAAGCTGGAGCCCGCAAAGCGGGAAGAAAATTGCGGCCGTACCTGGTGGCTGGCTAAGCCGAACGCAGGCGGCTGGGGTTGTCTAGCTTCTGTGGCATTCCCCGGCCCCGAACACCCGTGTGTGGCATGGGTCCAGGCGCGTTTCCTTTTTCCAACCCCCCCGCGATGGCAAGCGGTTGCCTGTGGGGCGGGCAAAGACCGGCAGCCGGTGGTGGTTGCCGGCACTCGAACGCTGGAAGAGCTGGGGGAGTTGAGCCTGCCGTGGCCTT
>NW_027212459.1:10000-20000 GCF_947461875.1 Haliaeetus albicilla | reverse complement strand
GGTAGTACCCGTAACCCTCATCGGTACTCCGGCGTAGCACCGGTACCCCCGCCCGGCGCTCCGGGGTAGTACCCGTACCCCGACCCGGTACTCCGGGGTAGCACCGGTACCCCCGCCCGGCGCTCCGGGGTAGTACCCGTAACCCTCATCGGTACTCCGGCGTAGCACCGGTACCCCCGCCCGGCGCTCCGGGGTAGTACCCGTACCCCAACCCGGTACTCCGGGGTAGCACCGGTACCCCCGCCCGGCGCTCCGGGGTAGTACCCGTAACCCTCATCGGTACTCCGGCGTAGCACCGGTACCCCCGCCCGGCGCTCCGGGGTAGTACCCGTACCCCGACCCGGTACTCCGGGGTAGCACCGGTACCCCCGCCCGGCGCTCCGGGGTAGTACCCATACCCCGACCCGGTACTCCGGGGTAGCACCGGTACCCCCGCCCGGCGCTCCGGGGTAGTACCCATACCCCGACCCGGTACTCCGGGGTAGCACCGGTACCCCCGCCCGGCGCTCCGGGGTAGTACCCGTAACCCTCATCGGTACTCCGGCCTAGCACCGGTACCCCCACCCGGCGCTCCTGGGTAGTACCCGTACCCCGACCCGGTACTCCGGGGTAGCACCGGTACCCCCGCCCGGCGCTCCGGGGTAGTACCCGTACCCCGACCCGGTACTCCGGGGTAGCACCGGTACCCCCGCCCGGCGCTCCGGGGTAGTACCCGTAACCCTCATCGGTACTCCGGCGTAGCACCGGTACCCCCGCCCGGCGCTCCGGGGTAGTACCCGTACCCCGACCCGGTACTCCGGGGTAGCACCGGTACCCCCGCCCGGCGCTCCGGGGTAGTACCCGTAACCCTCATCGGTACTCCGGCGTAGCACCGGTACCCCCGCCCGGCGCTCCGGGGTAGTACCCGTACCCCGACCCGGTACTCCGGGGTAGCACCGGTACCCCCGCCCGGCGCTCCGGGGTAGTACCCATACCCCGACCCGGTACTCCGGGGTAGCACCGGTACCCCCGCCCGGCGCTCCGGGGTAGTACCCATACCCCGACCCGGTACTCCGGGGTAGCACCGGTACCCCCGCCCGGCGCTCCGGGGTAGTACCCGTAACCCTCATCGGTACTCCGGCCTAGCACCGGTACCCCCGCCCGGCGCTCCTGGGTAGTACCCGTACCCCGACCCGGTACTCCGGGGTAGCACCGGTACCCCCGCCCGGCGCTCCGGGGTAGTACCCGTACCCCGACCCGGTACTCCGGGGTAGCACCGGTACCCCCGCCCGGCGCTCCGGGGTAGTACCCGTAACCCTCATCGGTACTCCGGGGTAGCACCGGTACCCCCGCCCGGCGCTCCGGGGTAGTACCCGTACCCCGACCCGGTACTCCGGGGTAGCACCGGTACCCCCGCCCGGCGCTCCGGGGTAGTACCCGTAACCCTCATCGGTACTCCGGCGTAGCACCGGTACCCCCGCCCGGCGCTCCGGGGTAGTACCCGTACCCCGACCCGGTACTCCGGGGTAGCACCGGTACCCCCGCCCGGCGCTCCGGGGTAGTACCCGTAACCCTCATCGGTACTCCGGCGTAGCACCGGTACCCCCGCCCGGCGCTCCGGGGTAGTACCCGTACCCCGACCCGGTACTCCGGGGTAGCACCGGTACCCCCGCCCGGCGCTCCGGGGTAGTACCCATACCCCGACCCGGTACTCCGGGGTAGCACCGGTACCCCCGCCCGGCGCTCCGGGGTAGTACCCATACCCCGACCCGGTACTCCGGGGTAGCACCGGTACCCCCGCCCGGCGCTCCGGGGTAGTACCCGTAACCCTCATCGGTACTCCGGCCTAGCACCGGTACCCCCGCCCGGCGCTCCTGGGTAGTACCCGTACCCCGACCCGGTACTCCGGGGTAGCACCGGTACCCCCGCCCGGCGCTCCGGGGTAGTACCCGTACCCCGACCCGGTACTCCGGGGTAGCACCGGTACCCCCGCCCGGCGCTCCGGGGTAGTACCCGTAACCCTCATCGGTACTCCGGGGTAGCACCGGTACCCCCGCCCGGCGCTCCGGGGTAGTACCCGTAACCCTCATCGGTACTCCGGGGTAGCACCGGTACCCCCGCCCGGCGCTCCGGGGTAGTACCCGTAACCCTCATCGGTACTCCGGGGTACGCCTGCCGTCCCTACGGGCACACGGGGTTAGACCCGCCCTCCCTACCTGACCCGCCCCCCCCCCCCCCCCCCCCCGCCCCGCGCCGGGGTAGGCCCGGTACCCCTACCTCATGTTCCGGGGTAGGCCTGGCGTCCCTACTTGATCCTCCGGGGTAGTATCGGTACCCCTACTGGCGCTCCAGGGTAGACCTGCTGTCCCTAGCTGATCCTCCGGGGGAGGCTTGGCCTCCTTACCTGTGCCTCCGGGTAAACCTGGCCACGCCGCGGGGTCGGCCTGCACTCCCTGGCCGCGTTCCGGGCCGGTCCTGATTGATTTATTAAGACTGCTCCGTGATTCCACTTTTTAAAAATTTATTATGTCTGGCATCTTGTCTTTTACCACGCAGGCGGGCGGGCAGGCAGGCACGCGTCAAAAACGTGAGAGCAACTCGTTACCCGCAGTCGGTGTACTTTATCGGTAACGACTTCTTCGGGGAGAGGCGCCGACGCTGCTCTCTCGTCTCTGGACGAGTCGGTGGCCACCGGGGTACCGCGTAGCACCGTTGGCGTGGGATTCACTCCTAAACGAATACAGAATAATCGATACGCTATGAATCGTCATCGATTTAAGTTATTAACGGTTGACGAGCAAGGCTGGTTTGTATCGTTTATGGATCGTCACCTACCGACTGATTTAACGCTGCGCGGTAATACTCTTTCTGGCAGTCCATTAAATAACAAAACTCATTCGTTCATGCACGCTAGGTGTGCACCCCTTCATTGATAGCCGGAGAAGGAGTACGTACGTACGTACGTACGTACGTACGTACCAGCGGATCGTCGCGGATTGAATGTGACTCGATTAGTAGTAAGAAGTATGATGAACTACCGACTCCTAAAGTTCGATTGCGGCGCTCCTTTAGGACCTTGCGACGCTCTTGGTTAACGTCAGCGTTCTCCGGCCCCTGCGTGATCACGCGTTAATTGTTCATTAGCTCTTACGCCGCGTCAGTCAGTCTTACTCACCTCGTTGTCGCCCTTTGCGATCGAGCGATGCTTACTTGTTAAGCAATTACCGAGGATGACGCGCGCGCGCCTTCCCTAGGCCGGCTCCCGTTCCTCGCCTGGCGCTCGTTCTCGACCGAGTCGTTCGTTACGAACGTGAGCTCGACCCGGCGGACGTTAATTCATTCCGGCAGAAGTCGGCCCGTATCGCCCTGTCGAAAACTATTAATTCACGCCTGAGTCACCCGTGGTTCGTTAATCCTTCCCTACGTTCCTCAGCCGTAGGGCCGGCGCACGTTAGGTTCTCTCAACAATTGGCGGGGAGCGACAGCTTAATCTCTGTCCTAAGCCGGCCCTGCCCCGCCGGCCTCCCTGCAGACCGCCCACCCGCCCCTGTCCCAGACGAGTTCTGTGTTAGGAAGCGCAACGCCCGCACCCCGTGCCTTTTGTATTACCATTTCCTTATCTATTTATTTTCTCGGTCTTTCCTCCCCAGCCCCCACCCCCACCCCCCACCCCCCAACCCCCACCCCCCCTTGCCTTTTTTTAATTCTTTGTCTCGCCGTCAGGGGCCGCGGACCGGGCAGAGGTGGCGGCGGCCCCCGTCCCGTCCCGTCCCGTCCCGTCCCGTCTGCCGTGGCGAGCCCGGCCGGCCCGCCCGCCGAAGGAGGGCGGGCGGCTGCAGAGCCTGGCGGGTGGTGGCCCTGCACCCTGTCGCTCCCGGGCAGGGCCTCTTCTCGATCCACCGACATTCGAGCAAAAGCCGGTTCGTCCCGGTTAGTCCGGCTCTGCCGTGACGGGCGGCCGAGGGGTCGCGCGGCCCTCGCACGTTCCCCGCCCGTCGGTCGTGCCCGGTACCTGATCGGGTCCCTCCCGGCTCGGAGGCGGCGGCGGCGGCTCATCACTGGGCTACCTCCGCGGGGGTCCGGCCTCCCTGGCACCGGGGTCGCGCAAAGCTGCTTTCGGCCGAGGGCGGGGGAGGAGAGCCCCTTCCCCGTCTCCTCGAGACCTGGCCGGAGGGGAGAAAAGCACAGCCCGTCAGCCATCAGCCGGACGCTCCCTTTGCCCACACCTTCCCCCTACCCCGCCGCGTTTTCTCCGGACGGGCCCCCATCCCGAGATAGCCTCTCCAAGGACACGGCCGGCCTCCGAGGGACGGCGGTCTCGCAGGCCTCTGCAGAAAGTCAGTCGGCTGCCTGACACGCGGTCCCTGCGGCCAAGGCCGACTTAGCCGAGCGTCCTCGGAGACGATGAGCTCGCGTGGCCGCCGTGCCGGCTGACCGGCCCACCCCGGGGCCGTTTCCCCCCGCTCCCGTCGCTGAAGGAGCGGGCCCCCCCACCACCACCTAAGGCCGCTGGGACCGTCCTCACCGCTCGAACGCATCCCGCCGGCGACGGAGCCGCTGACGCCCCTCTGTTAGAAGCGCGGCGCGCCTCTCCGGCAGCCCTGGCTGGGGCCCTGGAGGCCCAGGTCTCTGCCCAGGCCGAGGCACGCGGCTGCTGCTTTCCCAGGGACGGGTCCGACCGGGAGCCGAGCGCACCGCCCGTAGGCAGGCACGGGCGCAGGCCGGACGTCGAAGCGGCCGACCACCCGGGCTGTAACAGAGAAAGCGGCGTTAGCCACACCGTTACAAACCTTTCTCATTTCCATCTGCGTGCGCGCCCGCACCCCGCCAAAACAGGCCCCCGGCCCAAACGCCCACCGCCTGCTGCTGCAGCCGCTCACCCGCCCTTAGACGCGCGCGCGCGCGCGCCCCCCCTCCCCCAAACAGGGCCGCCGGCCGAACCTTCCGCCCGCTGCCGCACTCACCCACGTGCGCTCGCGCGCTCCCGAACAGGCCCCCCCCCCCCCCCCCCGCCCGGTCCGAACCACCCGCCCGCCGCCTCGCTCACACACGTGCGCTCACGCGTGCACGCGCACGCACGCACTGCCCCCCCCCCCCCAAACGAGTCCCCGCCCCAAGCCTCCCGCCCGCCACCCCACCCACTCGCACGTGCCTACACACATGCGCGCACCCCCCCGGACCCCCCCCGCAACCGGCCCCCTCAGCCCAAACCCTCCACCCGCTGCCCCGCTCACAGTCGTGCGCTCAAACGCGTGCGCGCGCGCACCCCCCCCCGCCTCCGAAACAGGCCCCCGGGCCGACACCCCCCCCCCCCCGCCCCGCGCCACGCAGTTCGCGCCGAGCCTGGCTGGCCCTGCTCCCCCCTTCCGCCACCAGGCTTGCCGCCCCGGGGATGGAAGGCGGGAGACTTTAGGACCCTGCGGCGTCCCTGCCGGCTCCGTGCCCGGGCGGCAGAGGGGAGCCCCCGGTGCCGTGCCGTCTCTAGACCCCAGCTGCCGAGTACCCTATCCTGCCGCACCCGTGGCCCCGCTCCCGCCCTCCCGCCAGCAGGTTTGCCGCTCCGGGCATGGACGGCGGGAGACTTTAGGACCCTGCGGCGTCCCTGCCGGCTCCGTGCCCGGGCGGCAGAGGGGAGCCACCCGGTGCCGTGCCGTCTCTAAACCCCAGCTGCCGAGTACCCTATCCTGCCGCACCCGTGGCCCCGCTCCCGCCTTTCTTTCTCAGTCAGCCACGCACTCGCCCTGCTGCACTCCTGCCCGCCCCCTCCGCGGGTGGAAAACTAAACGACTGGGGGGGGGGGGGACGGGACGGGACGGGACGGACGGACAGGGACGGGGGACAGAAGTAAAAAAAAAAAAAAAAACAAGTCCAACCGATCCAAACAGAAGTCTTCTCCGAAAAGACACACCATCCCCCCTCGCCAGCCTACCTCTGCGCCAGGCTCCCCGCCTTGCTCGCCAGCCGCTCTCGCCCCCCTCTTTGCTAGCCTCCTTTCCCCTCCGCTGCTGCCGCCACGACTGAGCAGCAGACCGTTAGCCGTGGCGGGAAAAAACACAGTTGCCGGGGGCCCCGTTGCCGGGCTGCAGACCGCCCCACCCAGACACCCGCCCCCCAATCCCCCCACCCCCCCCGTCTCCGGGGCGCCGGAGAGTCTGCGATCGGGTGGGGGCCGGGGGGCCGGGGGCGGCGGGGGGGGGGGGGCTGCACCTACTGGCCTGCAGGTCCGGGACTGCAGCGCGGGGAGGGAGGGGGAGCACAGCCGTGCAGGGGTGCCTGTATCTGTGTGTGCCTGCGTCGCTCTCCGTATGTGTGTGCGCGCGCCTCTGAGCGCGCGTGTGTCGCGGGGGGGGGGGGGGGGGGGGGGGAGGTGGCGGTGCCTGCAGGATCGCAGACATGTATTTTAAAGTATTTATTTTATTCAAAAAAAGTAAAACGCCAAAAAAAAAAAAAAAAAAAAAAGGCGGGGGGGGGGGAATTAAAAACAACACCCCACCCCCAAAAAAAACCTCCAAGACCGCAAAAAACAAAACCAAAAGTCGGCGAGCGCCCAGCAGCGCCGTGGACCCGAACCTGAACCTGGCAAGGGGCGACCAGTCCTGAAGGCACCCAGTGAACAGCGAACTCGCGCCGGGGAGCTGGGCAGTTTGTGCCGGGGGCTGCCGCCTCTGCCCGGTCCCCCGCCGAGAGAATGGGGGGGAGGGAGGGGGCGGCGTCGGCGGAGCGGGGGGGCTGGCTGGTGTGGTGAAGCTGGCAAGTGCCTGGCAGCCACCGGGTCGGAGTAGGTGCGTGCACGTGCATGAGAACGACGAGGGTGGAAGGAGGGGGTCAGAAAACAAAAATTCTTTGAAAAACTGTTTTTTGTTAATATTGTGTTGGTATTTCCTACCGAAATCAATAAAGGTGAAATAACTCTTGCATCAGACAGGACGTTTAAACATGCTCCCTTGTTATAGAAGTGGTTCAAACGTGGGAAGGGGAGGGGGAAAGAAATGCCGTCCAGGAGAAACCGGGACGGGGTGGCCCTTTTATCAGATTTAGCTCAAATCTCAAAAGAAAAAGAAAAAAAAAAAAACACACGGAAAAAACGAAACAAAATCAGGCGCACCTGCCCCCCCCCCCCCCCCCCCCCCAAGGAGCACCGAACGGCCGCCAGGTCTACCCGGCTCCGGAGGCCGGCGCGGCCGCCGGCGGCGCCCGGAGGACGCGGGGTGTCGCCGCCGGAGCGGCCGGTGAAAAGGGCCGCCAGGTCTACCCGGCTCCGCGGCCGGCCGCCAGGTCTACCCGGCTCCGCGGCCGGCCGCCAGGTCTACCCGGCTCCGGAGGCCGGCGCGGCCGCCGGCGGCGCCCGGAGGACGCGGGGTGTCGCCGCCGGAGCGGCCGGTGAAAAGGGCCGCCAGGTCTACCCGGCTCCGCGGCCGGCCGCCAGGTCTACCCGGCTCCGGAGGCCGGCGCGGCCGCCGGCGGCGCCCGGAGGACGCGGGGTGTCGCCGCCGGAGCGGCCGGTGAAAAGGGCCGCCAGGTCTACCCGGCTCCGCGGCCGGCCGCCAGGTCTACCCGGCTCCGGAGGCCGGCGCGGCCGCCGGCGGCGCCCGGAGGACGCGGGGTGTCGCCGCCGGAGCGGCCGGTGAAAAGGGCCGTCAGGTCTACCCGGCTCCGCGGCCGGCCGCCAGGTCTACCCGGCTCCGCGGCCGGCCGCCAGGTCTACCCGGCTCCGGAGGCCGGCGCGGCCGCCGGCGGCGCCCGGAGGACGCGGGGTGTCGCCGCCGGAGCGGCCGGTGAAAAGGGCCGCCAGGTCTACCCGGCTCCGCGGCCGGCCGCCAGGTCTACCCGGCTCCGGAGGCCGGCGCGGCCGCCGGCGGCGCCCGGAGGACGCGGGGTGTCGCCGCCGGAGCGGCCGGTGAAAAGGGCCGCCAGGTCTACCCGGCTCCGCGGCCGGCCGCCAGGTCTACCCGGCTCCGGAGGCCGGCGCGGCCGCCGGCGGCGCCCGGAGGACGCGGGGTGTCGCCGCCGGAGCGGCCGGTGAAAAGGGCCGTCAGGTCTACCCGGCTCCGCGGCCGGCCGCCAGGTCTACCCGGCTCCGCGGCCGGCCGCCAGGTCTACCCGGCTCCGGAGGCCGGCGCGGCCGCCGGCGGCGCCCGGAGGACGCGGGGTGTCGCCGCCGGAGCGGCCGGTGAAAAGGGCCGCCAGGTCTACCCGGCTCCGCGGCCGGCCGCCAGGTCTACCCGGCTCCGGAGGCCGGCGCGGCCGCCGGCGGCGCCCGGAGGACGCGGGGTGTCGCCGCCGGAGCGGCCGGTGAAAAGGGCCGCCAGGTCTACCCGGCTCCGCGGCCGGCCGCCAGGTCTACCCGGCTCCGGAGGCCGGCGCGGCCGCCGGCGGCGCCCGGAGGACGCGGGGTGTCGCCGCCGGAGCGGCCGGTGAAAAGGGCCGCCAGGTCTACCCGGCTCCGCGGCCGGCCGCCAGGTCTACCCGGCTCCGGAGGCCGGCGCGGCCGCCGGCGGCGCCCGGAGGACGCGGGGTGTCGCCGCCGGAGCGGCCGGTGAAAAGGGCCGCCAGGTCTACCCGGCTCCGCGGCCGGCCGCCAGGTCTACCCGGCTCCGCGGCCGGCCGCCAGGTCTACCCGGCTCCGGAGGCCGGCGCGGCCGCCGGCGGCGCCCGGAGGACGCGGGGTGTCGCCGCCGGAGCGGCCGGTGAAAAGGGCTGTCAGGTCTACCCGGCTCCGGCGGGACTTAGTCGCATTTCGGGGGCTGTGAGGTAGACCTGATAGCCCCACCACTTTCTCGGAGCTGGCGAAGGGGTCGCTGTTTTTCGCTGCCTCCAGTTACGTCATCGTAAAAGTCGGTCTCATTGGCAGGTCTCCCCGGTGGGCAGGGACCGCACTCTTGGAGCCGGCCGGGGGCGGGGACGTGATCCTCCGTACTATAGGAGCTGGTGGTGACTGGTGCACGGAGCAGCGCTAGTGAGCGGCTGCAAGGCCTACGGCTCAGCCGGCGAAGTGGGGCGCTGGGCGGCCGTTGTGGTGGTGGTTTCCCTGGTGGTTCGGCTCGTTGTTTCTCCGTTCGGCCTGTTTGTCTCCCGGTGTTTTTCGAGTAAGCCAGCCGGGTGCCTGCGAGGGTCTGGCAGGCTGCGGTGGCTGTTGACCGAGTGGTGCGAGAGGTGCAAAGGTGGATTCCGCAGGGCAAAGCCCGGTGGCCGGTGGTGGCCACCGGCACTCGAACGCTGGAAGACCGGGCGGAGTCGAGCCTGCCTCGGCTTTCCCCCGGCCCCGGAGGGCCCGATGATGGCAAAGGTGAGCGCTGGGATATGCGAGGGCAGCTGCCCGTGAGCGTCCAGCCCGCCGCGGCCGCCGCCGGCTCCTGAGGGCCTGGTGATGGGCGGGCGAGGTGGCGGCACCTCGTCCTTTTTTCTCTGGCCTTAAGCTGGAGCGCGCAGAGCGGCAGCTGGATGCAGACGGCTGGGGGGTCTCGTGCGTGCCGCAGCTTCCCCCAGCCCCCGAGGGCCCGATGATGGCACAGGCGAGAGGCCGCAGCGCCTCGTCCTGTTTTTGCCGGCATGAGCCATGAGTGGGCGGCCTGTGGTGTCCGGCCTGCCCCGGCTTGCCTGGTTGCAGGAGGGCTCGGTGGAAAGGTCTGCAGCGCTGTACCGGGTTAGAGGTGGCGGCACCTCATCGCGTTTTCTCTGGTCTTAAGCCAGAGCCCATGCACGTATTGGGCAGAGCGCAAGCGGCAGCCGGTCCCGTGGCCGGCAGCCGGATGCAGACGGCTGGGGGGTTCTCGTGCATGTGCCGCAGCTTCCCCCAGCCCCCGAGGGCCCGATGATGGCACAGGCGAGAGGCCGCAGCGCCTCGTCCTGTTTTTGCCGGCATGAGCCATGAGTGGGCGGCCTGTGGTGTCCGGCCTGCCCCGGCTTGCCTGGTTGCAGGAGGGCTCGGTGGAAAGGTCTGCAGCGCTGTACCGGGTTAGAGGTGGCGGCACCTCTTCGCGTTTTCTCTGGCCATAAGCTGGAGCCCGCAAAGCGGGAAGAA
>NW_027212458.1:0-134000 GCF_947461875.1 Haliaeetus albicilla | reverse complement strand
CAGATCCCCAGTGCGGTTGTGCCTGTGAGTAGGCTGCCCGGGGAAGGTGAAGACCAGCAACAGCTTTCAGGGCTGCCACCTTCCGTGTGGGACAAGGAGCCGGACGTTTGCCTTTTCGGGAACAGGCTCTGCCGAGGATGCGCACCGTGAGAGATTGCATCTTTGGGAAAGCAGAGATTCCCAGTGCGGTTGTGCCTGTGAGTAGGCTGCCCGGGGAAGGTGAAGACCAGCAACAGCTTTCAGGGCTGCCACCTTCCGTGTGGGACAAGGAGCCGGACGTTTGCCTTTTCGGGAACAGGCTCTGCCGAGGATGCGCACCATGAGCTGTTCCTTCTCTGGGCAAGCACAGATCCGAATACCTGTTGTGCCTGTGAACAGGCTGCCCGGGGAAGGTGAAGACCAGCAACAGCTTTCAGGGCTGCCACCTTCCGTGTGGGACAAGGAGCCGGACGTTTGCCTTTTCGGGAACAGGCTCTGCCGAGGATGCGCACCATGAGCTGTTCCTTCTCTGGGCAAGCACAGATGCGAATACCTGTTGTGCCTGTGACTAGGCTGCCATGGAAGGTGAAGACCAGCAACAGCTTTCAGGGCTGCCACCTTCCGTGTGGGACAAGGAGCCGGACGTTTGCCTTTTCGGGAACAGGCTCTGCCGAGGATGCGCACCGTGAGCTGTTCCTTCTCTGGGCAAGCACAGATCCCAAAACCTGTTGTGCCTGTGAACAGGCTGCCCGGGGAAGGTGAAGACCAGCAACAGCTTTCAGGGCTGCCACCTTCCATGTGGGACAAGGAGCCGGACGTTTGCCTTTTCGGGAACAGGCTCTGCCGAGGATGCGCACCGTGAGAGATTGCGTCTTTGGGAAAGCAGAGATTCCCAGTGCGGTTGTGCCTGTGAGTAGGCTGCCCGGGGAAGGTGAAGACCAGCAACAGCTTTCAGGGCTGCCACCTTCCGTGTGGGACAAGGAGCCGGACGTTTGCCTTTTCGGGAACAGGCTCTGCCGAGGATGCGCACCGTGAGAGATTGCGTTTTGGGAAAGCACAGATCCCAAAACCCTTTGTGCCTGTGACTAGGCTGCCCGGGGAAGGTGAAGACCAGCAACAGCTTTCAGGGCTGCCACCTTCCGTGTGGGACAAGGAGCCGGACGTTTGCCTTTTCGGGAACAGGCTCTGCCGAGGATGCGCACTGTGAGCTGTTCCTGCTCTGGGCAAGCACAGATCCGAATACCTGTTGTGCCTGTGAACAGGCTGCCCGGGGAAGGTGAAGACCAGCAACAGCTTTCAGGGCTGCCACCTTCCGTGTGGGACAAGGAGCCGGACGTTTGCCTTTTCGGGAACAGGCTCTGCCGAGGATGCGCACCGTGAGCTGTTCCTTCTCTGGGCAAGCACAGATCCGAATACCTGTTGTGCCTGTGAACAGGCTGCCCGGGGAAGGTGAAGACCAGCAACAGCTTTCAGGGCTGCCACCTTCCGTGTGGGACAAGGAGCCGGACGTTTGCCTTTTCGGGAACAGGCTCTGCCGAGGATGCGCACCGTGAGAGATTGCGTCTTTGGGAAAGCAGAGATTCCCAGTGCGGTTGTGCCTGTGAGTAGGCTGCCCGGGGAAGGTGAAGACCAGCAACAGCTTTCAGGGCTGCCACCTTCCGTGTGGGACAAGGAGCCGGACGTTTGCCTTTTCGGGAACAGGCTCTGCCGAGGATGCGCACCATGAGCTGTTCCTTCTCTGGGCAAGCACAGATCCGAATACCTGTTGTGCCTGTGAACAGGCTGCCCGGGGAAGGTGAAGACCAGCAACAGCTTTCAGGGCTGCCACCTTCCGTGTGGGACAAGGAGCCGGACGTTTGCCTTTTCGGGAACAGGCTCTGCCGAGGATGCGCACCGTGAGAGATTGCGTCTTTGGGAAAGCAGAGATTCCCAGTGCGGTTGTGCCTGTGAGTAGGCTGCCCGGGGAAGGTGAAGACCAGCAACAGCTTTCAGGGCTGCCACCTTCCGTGTGGGACAAGGAGCCGGACGTTTGCCTTTTCGGGAACAGGCTCTGCCGAGGATGCGCACCGTGAGAGATTGCATCTTTGGGAAAGCAGAGATTCCCAGTGCGGTTGTGCCTGTGAGTAGGCTGCCCGGGGAAGGTGAAGACCAGCAACAGCTTTCAGGGCTGCCACCTTCCGTGTGGGACAAGGAGCCGGACGTTTGCCTTTTCGGGAACAGGCTCTGCCGAGGATGCGCACCATGAGCTGTTCCTTCTCTGGGCAAGCACAGATCCGAATACCTGTTGTGCCTGTGAACAGGCTGCCCGGGGAAGGTGAAGACCAGCAACAGCTTTCAGGGCTGCCACCTTCCGTGTGGGACAAGGAGCCGGACGTTTGCCTTTTCGGGAACAGGCTCTGCCGAGGATGCGCACCATGAGCTGTTCCTTCTCTGGGCAAGCACAGATGCGAATACCTGTTGTGCCTGTGACTAGGCTGCCATGGAAGGTGAAGACCAGCAACAGCTTTCAGGGCTGCCACCTTCCGTGTGGGACAAGGAGCCGGACGTTTGCCTTTTCGGGAACAGGCTCTGCCGAGGATGCGCACCGTGAGCTGTTCCTTCTCTGGGCAAGCACAGATCCCAAAACCTGTTGTGCCTGTGAACAGGCTGCCCGGGGAAGGTGAAGACCAGCAACAGCTTTCAGGGCTGCCACCTTCCGTGTGGGACAAGGAGCCGGACGTTTGCCTTTTCGGGAACAGGCTCTGCCGAGGATGCGCACCGTGAGCTGTTCCTTCTCTGGGCAAGCACAGATCCGAATACCTGTTGTGCCTATGAATAGGCTGCCCGGGGAAGGTGAAGACCAGCAACAGCTTTCAGGGCTGCCACCTTCCGTGTGGGACAAGGAGCCGGACGTTTGCCTTTTCGGGAACAGGCTCTGCCGAGGATGCGCACCGTGAGCTGTTCCTTCTCTGGGCAAGCACAGATCCACAGTGCGGTTGTGCCTGTGAGTAGGCTGCCCGGGGAAGGTGAAGACCAGCAACAGCTTTCAGGGCTGCCACCTTCCGTGTGGGACAAGGAGCCGGACGTTTGCCTTTTCGGGAACAGGCTCTGCCGAGGATGCGCACCGTGAGAGATTGCATCTTTGGGAAAGCAGAGATTCCCAGTGCGGTTGTGCCTGTGAGTAGGCTGCCCGGGGAAGGTGAAGACCAGCAACAGCTTTCAGGGCTGCCACCTTCCGTGTGGGACAAGGAGCCGGACGTTTGCCTTTTCGGGAACAGGCTCTGCCGAGGATGCGCACCGTGAGAGATTGCATCTTTGGGAAAGCAGAGATTCCCAGTGCGGTTGTGCCTGTGAGTAGGCTGCCCGGGGAAGGTGAAGACCAGCAACAGCTTTCAGGGCTGCCACCTTCCGTGTGGGACAAGGAGCCGGACGTTTGCCTTTTCGGGAACAGGCTCTGCCGAGGATGCGCACCATGAGCTGTTCCTTCTCTGGGCAAGCACAGATCCGAATACCTGTTGTGCCTGTGAACAGGCTGCCCGGGGAAGGTGAAGACCAGCAACAGCTTTCAGGGCTGCCACCTTCCGTGTGGGACAAGGAGCCGGACGTTTGCCTTTTCGGGAACAGGCTCTGCCGAGGATGCGCACCATGAGCTGTTCCTTCTCTGGGCAAGCACAGATGCGAATACCTGTTGTGCCTGTGACTAGGCTGCCATGGAAGGTGAAGACCAGCAACAGCTTTCAGGGCTGCCACCTTCCGTGTGGGACAAGGAGCCGGACGTTTGCCTTTTCGGGAACAGGCTCTGCCGAGGATGCGCACCGTGAGCTGTTCCTTCTCTGGGCAAGCACAGATCCCAAAACCTGTTGTGCCTGTGAACAGGCTGCCCGGGGAAGGTGAAGACCAGCAACAGCTTTCAGGGCTGCCACCTTCCGTGTGGGACAAGGAGCCGGACGTTTGCCTTTTCGGGAACAGGCTCTGCCGAGGATGCGCACCGTGAGCTGTTCCTTCTCTGGGCAAGCACAGATCCGAATACCTGTTGTGCCTATGAATAGGCTGCCCGGGGAAGGTGAAGACCAGCAACAGCTTTCAGGGCTGCCACCTTCCGTGTGGGACAAGGAGCCGGACGTTTGCCTTTTCGGGAACAGGCTCTGCCGAGGATGCGCACCGTGAGCTGTTCCTTCTCTGGGCAAGCACAGATCCACAGTGCGGTTGTGCCTGTGAGTAGGCTGCCCGGGGAAGGTGAAGACCAGCAACAGCTTTCAGGGCTGCCACCTTCCGTGTGGGACAAGGAGCCGGACGTTTGCCTTTTCGGGAACAGGCTCTGCCGAGGATGCGCACCGTGAGAGATTGCATCTTTGGGAAAGCAGAGATTCCCAGTGCGGTTGTGCCTGTGAGTAGGCTGCCCGGGGAAGGTGAAGACCAGCAACAGCTTTCAGGGCTGCCACCTTCCGTGTGGGACAAGGAGCCGGACGTTTGCCTTTTCGGGAACAGGCTCTGCCGAGGATGCGCACCATGAGCTGTTCCTTCTCTGGGCAAGCACAGATCCGAATACCTGTTGTGCCTGTGAACAGGCTGCCCGGGGAAGGTGAAGACCAGCAACAGCTTTCAGGGCTGCCACCTTCCGTGTGGGACAAGGAGCCGGACGTTTGCCTTTTCGGGAACAGGCTCTGCCGAGGATGCGCACCATGAGCTGTTCCTTCTCTGGGCAAGCACAGATGCGAATACCTGTTGTGCCTGTGACTAGGCTGCCATGGAAGGTGAAGACCAGCAACAGCTTTCAGGGCTGCCACCTTCCGTGTGGGACAAGGAGCCGGACGTTTGCCTTTTCGGGAACAGGCTCTGCCGAGGATGCGCACCGTGAGCTGTTCCTTCTCTGGGCAAGCACAGATCCCAAAACCTGTTGTGCCTGTGAACAGGCTGCCCGGGGAAGGTGAAGACCAGCAACAGCTTTCAGGGCTGCCACCTTCCATGTGGGACAAGGAGCCGGACGTTTGCCTTTTCGGGAACAGGCTCTGCCGAGGATGCGCACCGTGAGCTGTTCCTTCTCTGGGCAAGCACAGATCCGAATACCTGTTGTGCCTATGAATAGGCTGCCCGGGGAAGGTGAAGACCAGCAACAGCTTTCAGGGCTGCCACCTTCCGTGTGGGACAAGGAGCCGGACGTTTGCCTTTTCGGGAACAGGCTCTGCCGAGGATGCGCACCGTGAGCTGTTCCTTCTCTGGGCAAGCACAGATCCCCAGTGCGGTTGTGCCTGTGAGTAGGCTGCCCGGGGAAGGTGAAGACCAGCAACAGCTTTCAGGGCTGCCACCTTCCGTGTGGGACAAGGAGCCGGACGTTTGCCTTTTCGGGAACAGGCTCTGCCGAGGATGCGCACCGTGAGAGATTGCGTCTTTGGGAAAGCAGAGATTCCCAGTGCGGTTGTGCCTGTGACTAGGCTGCCCGGGGAAGGTGAAGACCAGCAACAGCTTTCAGGGCTGCCACCTTCCGTGTGGGACAAGGAGCCGGACGTTTGCCTTTTCGGGAACAGGCTCTGCCGAGGATGCGCACCGTGAGAGATTGCGTCTTTGGGAAAGCAGAGATTCCCAGTGCGGTTGTGCCTGTGAGTAGGCTGCCCGGGGAAGGTGAAGACCAGCAACAGCTTTCAGGGCTGCCACCTTCCGTGTGGGACAAGGAGCCGGACGTTTGCCTTTTCGGGAACAGGCTCTGCCGAGGATGCGCACCGTGAGAGATTGCGTTTTGGGAAAGCACAGATCCCAAAACCCTTTGTGCCTGTGACTAGGCTGCCCGGGGAAGGTGAAGACCAGCAACAGCTTTCAGGGCTGCCACCTTCCGTGTGGGACAAGGAGCCGGACGTTTGCCTTTTCGGGAACAGGCTCTGCCGAGGATGCGCACCGTGAGCTGTTCCTTCTCTGGGCAAGCACAGATCCGAATACCTGTTGTGCCTGTGAACAGGCTGCCCGGGGAAGGTGAAGACCAGCAACAGCTTTCCAGGCTGCCACCTTCCGTGTGGGACAAGGAGCCGGACGTTTGCCTTTTCGGGAACAGGCTCTGCCGAGGATGCGCACCGTGAGCTGTTCCTTCTCTGGGCAAGCACAGATCCGAATACCTGTTGTGCCTGTGAACAGGCTGCCCGGGGAAGGTGAAGACCAGCAACAGCTTTCAGGGCTGCCACCTTCCGTGTGGGACAAGGAGCCGGACGTTTGCCTTTTCGGGAACAGGCTCTGCCGAGGATGCGCACCGTGAGAGATTGCGTCTTTGGGAAAGCAGAGATTCCCAGTGCGGTTGTGCCTGTGAGTAGGCTGCCCGGGGAAGGTGAAGACCAGCAACAGCTTTCAGGGCTGCCACCTTCCGTGTGGGACAAGGAGCCGGACGTTTGCCTTTTCGGGAACAGGCTCTGCCGAGGATGCGCACTGTGAGCTGTTCCTGCTCTGGGCAAGCACAGATCCGAATACCTGTTGTGCCTGTGAACAGGCTGCCCGGGGAAGGTGAAGACCAGCAACAGCTTTCAGGGCTGCCACCTTCCGTGTGGGACAAGGAGCCGGACGTTTGCCTTTTCGGGAACAGGCTCTGCCGAGGATGCGCACCGTGAGAGATTGCGTCTTTGGGAAAGCAGAGATTCCCAGTGCGGTTGTGCCTGTGAGTAGGCTGCCCGGGGAAGGTGAAGACCAGCAACAGCTTTCAGGGCTGCCACCTTCCGTGTGGGACAAGGAGCCGGACGTTTGCCTTTTCGGGAACAGGCTCTGCCGAGGATGCGCACCGTGAGAGATTGCATCTTTGGGCAAGCACAGATCCGAATACCTGTTGTGCCTGTGAACAGGCTGCCCGGGGAAGGTGAAGACCAGCAACAGCTTTCAGGGCTGCCACCTTCCGTGTGGGACAAGGAGCCGGACGTTTGCCTTTTCGGGAACAGGCTCTGCCGAGGATGCGCACCGTGAGCTGTTCCTTCTCTGGGCAAGCACAGATCCGAATACCTGTTGTGCCTGTGAACAGGCTGCCCGGGGAAGGTGAAGACCAGCAACAGCTTTCAGGGCTGCCACCTTCCGTGTGGGACAAGGAGCCGGACGTTTGCCTTTTCGGGAACAGGCTCTGCCGAGGATGCGCACCGTGAGAGATTGCGTCTTTGGGAAAGCAGAGATTCCCAGTGCGGTTGTGCCTGTGAGTAGGCTGCCCGGGGAAGGTGAAGACCAGCAACAGCTTTCAGGGCTGCCACCTTCCGTGTGGGACAAGGAGCCGGACGTTTGCCTTTTCGGGAACAGGCTCTGCCGAGGATGCGCACCGTGAGAGATTGCGTCTTTGGGAAAGCAGAGATTCCCAGTGCGGTTGTGCCTGTGAACAGGCTGCCCGGGGAAGGTGAAGACCAGCAACAGCTTTCAGGGCTGCCACCTTCCGTGTGGGACAAGGAGCCGGACGTTTGCCTTTTCGGGAACAGGCTCTGCCGAGGATGCGCACCGTGAGAGATTGCGTCTTTGGGAAAGCAGAGATTCCCAGTGCGGTTGTGCCTGTGACTAGGCTGCCCGGGGAAGGTGAAGACCAGCAACAGCTTTCAGGGCTGCCACCTTCCGTGTGGGACAAGGAGCCGGACGTTTGCCTTTTCGGGAACAGGCTCTGCCGAGGATGCGCACCATGAGCTGTTCCTTCTCTGGGCAAGCACAGATGCGAATACCTGTTGTGCCTGTGAGTAGGCTGCCCGGGGAAGGTGAAGACCAGCAACAGCTTTCAGGGCTGCCACCTTCCGTGTGGGACAAGGAGCCGGACGTTTGCCTTTTCGGGAACAGGCTCTGCCGAGGATGCGCACCGTGAGCTGTTCCTTCTCTGGGCAAGCACAGATCCGAATACCTGTTGTGCCTGTGAATAGGCTGCCCGGGGAAGGTGAAGACCAGCAACAGCTTTCAGGGCTGCCACCTTCCGTGTGGGACAAGGAGCCGGACGTTTGCCTTTTCGGGAACAGGCTCTGCCGAGGATGCGCACCGTGAGAGATTGCGTCTTTGGGAAAGCAGAGATTCCCAGTGCGGTTGTGCCTGTGAGTAGGCTGCCCGGGGAAGGTGAAGACCAGCAACAGCTTTCAGGGCTGCCACCTTCCGTGTGGGACAAGGAGCCGGACGTTTGCCTTTTCGGGAACAGGCTCTGCCGAGGATGCGCACCGTGAGAGATTGCGTCTTTGGGAAAGCAGAGATTCCCAGTGCGGTTGTGCCTGTGAGTAGGCTGCCCGGGGAAGGTGAAGACCAGCAACAGCTTTCAGGGCTGCCACCTTCCGTGTGGGACAAGGAGCCGGACGTTTGCCTTTTCGGGAACAGGCTCTGCCGAGGATGCGCACCGTGAGAGATTGCGTCTTTGGGAAAGCACAGATCCCAAAACCCTTTGTGCCTGTGACTAGGCTGCCCAGGGAAGGTGAAGACCAGCAACAGCTTTCAGGGCTGCCACCTTCCGTGTGGGACAAGGAGCCGGACGTTTGCCTTTTCGGGAACAGGCTCTGCCGAGGATGCGCACCGTGAGAGATTGCGTCTTTGGGAAAGCAGAGATTCCCAGTGCGGTTGTGCCTGTGAACAGGCTGCCCGGGGAAGGTGAAGACCAGCAACAGCTTTCAGGGCTGCCACCTTCCGTGTGGGACAAGGAGCCGGACGTTTGCCTTTTCGGGAACAGGCTCTGCCGAGGATGCGCACCGTGAGAGATTGCGTCTTTGGGAAAGCACAGATCCCAAAACCCTTTGTGCCTGTGACTAGGCTGCCCGGGGAAGGTGAAGACCAGCAACAGCTTTCAGGGCTGCCACCTTCCGTGTGGGAGAAGGAGCCGGACGTTTGCCTTTTCGGGAACAGGCTCTGCCGAGGATGCGCACCGTGAGAGATTGCGTCTTTGGGAAAGCAGAGATTCCCAGTGCGGTTGTGCCTGTGAGTAGGCTGCCCGGGGAAGGTGAAGACCAGCAACAGCTTTCAGGGCTGCCACCTTCCGTGTGGGACAAGGAGCCGGACGTTTGCCTTTTCGGGAACAGGCTCTGCCGAGGATGCGCACCGTGAGAGATTGCGTCTTTGGGAAAGCAGAGAGTCCCAGTGCGGTTGTGCCTGTGAGTAGGCTGCCCGGGGAAGGTGAAGACCAGCAACAGCTTTCAGGGCTGCCACCTTCCGTGTGGGACAAGGAGCCGGACGTTTGCCTTTTCGGGAACAGGCTCTGCCGAGGATGCGCACCGTGAGAGATTGCGTCTTTGGGAAAGCAGAGATTCCCAGTGCGGTTGTGCCTGTGACTAGGCTGCCCGGGGAAGGTGAAGACCAGCAACAGCTTTCAGGGCTGCCACCTTCCGTGTGGGACAAGGAGCCGGACGTTTGCCTTTTCGGGAACAGGCTCTGCCGAGGATTAGCACCGAGAGCTGTTCCTTCTCTGGGCAAGCACAGATCCCAAAACCTGTTGTGCCTGTGAGTAGGCTGCCCGGGGAAGGTGAAGACCAGCAACAGCTTTCAGGGCTGCCACCTTCCGTGTGGGAGAAGGAGCCGGACGTTTGCCTTTTCGGGAACAGGCTCTGCCGAGGATGCGCACCGTGAGAGATTGCGTCTTTGGGAAAGCAGAGATTCCCAGTGCGGTTGTGCCTGTGACTAGGCTGCCCGGGGAAGGTGAAGACCAGCAACAGCTTTCAGGGCTGCCACCTTCCGTGTGGGACAAGGAGCCGGACGTTTGCCTTTTCGGGAACAGGCTCTGCCGAGGATGCGCACCGTGAGAGATTGCGTCTTTGGGAAAGCACAGATCCCAAAACCCTTTGTGCCTGTGAGTAGGCTGCCCGGGGAAGGTGAAGACCAGCAACAGCTTTCAGGGCTGCCACCTTCCGTGTGGGACAAGGAGCCGGACGTTTGCCTTTTCGGGAATAGGCTCTGCCGAGGATGCGCACCGTGAGATGTTCCTTCTCTGGGCAAGCACAGATCCCAAAACCTGTTGTGCCTGTGAGTAGGCTGCCCGGGGAAGGTGAAGACCAGCAACAGCTTTCAGGGCTGCCACCTTCCGTGTGGGACAAGGAGCCGGACGTTTGCCTTTTCGGGAACAGGCTCTGCCGAGGATGCGCACCGTGAGCTGTTCCTTCTCTGGGCAAGCACAGATCCGAATACCTGTTGTGCCTATGACTAGGCTGCCCGGGGAAGGTGAAGACCAGCAACAGCTTTCAGGGCTGCCACCTTCCGTGTGGGACAAGGAGCCGGACGTTTGCCTTTTCGGGAACAGGCTCTGCCGAGGATGCGCACCGTGAGAGATTGCGTCTTTGGGAAAGCACAGATCCCAAAACCCTTTGTGCCTGTGACTAGGCTGCCCAGGGAAGGTGAAGACCAGCAACAGCTTTCAGGGCTGCCACCTTCCGTGTGGGACAAGGAGCCGGACGTTTGCCTTTTCGGGAACAGGCTCTGCCGAGGATGCGCACCGTGAGAGATTGCGTCTTTGGGAAAGCAGAGATTCCCAGTGCGGTTGTGCCTGTGAGTAGGCTGCCCGGGGAAGGTGAAGACCAGCAACAGCTTTCAGGGCTGCCACCTTCCGTGTGGGACAAGGAGCCGGACGTTTGCCTTTTCGGGAACAGGCTCTGCCGAGGATGCGCACCGTGAGAGATTGCGTCTTTGGGAAAGCAGAGATTCCCAGTGCGGTTGTGCCTGTGACTAGGCTGCCCGGGGAAGGTGAAGACCAGCAACAGCTTTCAGGGCTGCCACCTTCCGTGTGGGACAAGGAGCCGGACGTTTGCCTTTTCGGGAACAGGCTCTGCCGAGGATGCGCACCGTGAGAGATTGCGTCTTTGGGAAAGCAGAGATTCCCAGTGCGGTTGTGCCTGTGAACAGGCTGCCCGGGGAAGGTGAAGACCAGCAACAGCTTTCAGGGCTGCCACCTTCCGTGTGGGACAAGGAGCCGGACGTTTGCCTTTTCGGGAACAGGCTCTGCCGAGGATGCGCACCGTGAGAGATTGCGTCTTTGGGAAAGCAGAGATTCCCAGTGCGGTTGTGCCTGTGAGTAGGCTGCCCGGGGAAGGTGAAGACCAGCAACAGCTTTCAGGGCTGCCACCTTCCGTGTGGGACAAGGAGCCGGACGTTTGCCTTTTCGGGAACAGGCTCTGCCGAGGATGCGCACCGTGAGAGATTGCATCTTTGGGAAAGCAGAGATTCCCAGTGTGGTTGTGCCTGTGAGTAGGCTGCCCGGGGAAGGTGAAGACCAGCAACAGCTTTCAGGGCTGCCACCTTCCGTGTGGGACAAGGAGCCGGACGTTTGCCTTTTCGGGAACAGGCTCTGCCGAGGATGCGCACCGTGAGAGATTGCGTCTTTGGGAAAGCAGAGATTCCCAGTGCGGTTGTGCTTGTGAGTAGGCTGCCCGGGGAAGGTGAAGACCAGCAACAGCTTTCAGGGCTGCCACCTTCCGTGTGGGACAAGGAGCCGGACGTTTGCCTTTTCGGGAACAGGCTCTGCCGAGGATGCGCACCGTGAGAGATTGCGTCTTTGGGAAAGCAGAGATTCCCAGTGCGGTTGTGCCTGTGAGTAGGCTGCCCGGGGAAGGTGAAGACCAGCAACAGCTTTCAGGGCTGCCACCTTCCGTGTGGGACAAGGAGCCGGACGTTTGCCTTTTCGGGAACAGGCTCTGCCGAGGATGCGCACCGTGAGAGATTGCGTCTTTGGGAAAGCAGAGATTCCCAGTGCGGTTGTGCCTGTGAGTAGGCTGCCCGGGGAAGGTGAAGACCAGCAACAGCTTTCAGGGCTGCCACCTTCCGTGTGGGACAAGGAGCCGGACGTTTGCCTTTTCGGGAACAGGCTCTGCCGAGGATGCGCACCGTGAGAGATTGCGTCTTTGGGAAAGCAGAGATTCCCAGTGCGGTTGTGCCTGTGAGTAGGCTGCCCGGGGAAGGTGAAGACCAGCAACAGCTTTCAGGGCTGCCACCTTCCGTGTGGGACAAGGAGCCGGACGTTTGCCTTTTCGGGAACAGGCTCTGCCGAGGATTAGCACCGAGAGCTGTTCCTTCTCTGGGCAAGCACAGATCCCAAAACCTGTTGTGCCTGTGAGTAGGCTGCACGGGGAAGGTGAAGACCAGCAACAGCTTTCAGGGCTGCCACCTTCCGTGTGGGAGAAGGAGCCGGACGTTTGCCTTTTCGGGAACAGGCTCTGCCGAGGATGCGCACCGTGAGAGATTGCGTCTTTGGGAAAGCAGAGATTCCCAGTGCGGTTGTGCCTGTGAGTAGGCTGCCCGGGGAAGGTGAAGACCAGCAACAGTTTTCAGGGCTGCCACCTTCCGTGTGGGACAAGGAGCCGGACGTTTGCCTTTTCGGGAACAGGCTCTGCCGAGGATGCGCACCGTGAGAGATTGCGTCTTTGGGAAAGCACAGATCCCAAAACCCTTTGTGCCTGTGACTAGGCTGCCCGGGGAAGGTGAAGACCAGCAACAGCTTTCAGGGCTGCCACCTTCCGTGTGGGACAAGGAGCCGGACGTTTGCCTTTTCGGGAACAGGCTCTGCCAGGGATGCGCACCGTGAGAGATTGCGTCTTTGGGAAAGCAGAGATTCCCAGTGCGGTTGTGCCTGTGAGTAGGCTGCCCGGGGAAGGTGAAGACCAGCAACAGCTTTCAGGGCTGCCACCTTCCGTGTGGGACAAGGAGCCGGACGTTTGCCTTTTCGGGAACAGGCTCTGCCGAGGATTAGCACCGAGAGCTGTTCCTTCTCTGGGCAAGCACAGATCCCAAAACCTGTTGTGCCTGTGAGTAGGCTGCACGGGGAAGGTGAAGACCAGCAACAGCTTTCAGGGCTGCCACCTTCCGTGTGGGAGAAGGAGCCGGACGTTTGCCTTTTCGGGAACAGGCTCTGCCGAGGATGCGCACCGTGAGAGATTGCGTCTTTGGGAAAGCAGAGATTCCCAGTGCGGTTGTGCCTGTGACTAGGCTGCCCGGGGAAGGTGAAGACCAGCAACAGTTTTCAGGGCTGCCACCTTCCGTGTGGGACAAGGAGCCGGACGTTTGCCTTTTCGGGAACAGGCTCTGCCGAGGATGCGCACCGTGAGCTGTTCCTTCTCTGGGCAAGCACAGATCCGAATACCTGTTGTGCCTATGACTAGGCTGCCCGGGGAAGGTGAAGACCAGCAACAGCTTTCAGGGCTGCCACCTTCCGTGTGGGACAAGGAGCCGGACGTTTGCCTTTTCGGGAACAGGCTCTGCCGAGGATGCGTACCGTGAGAGATTGCGTCTTTGGGAAAGCAGAGATTCCCAGTGCGGTTGTGCCTGTGAGTAGGCTGCCCGGGGAAGGTGAAGACCAGCAACAGCTTTCAGGGCTGCCACCTTCCGTGTGGGACAAGGAGCCGGACGTTTGCCTTTTCGGGAACAGGCTCTGCCGAGGATGCGCACCGTGAGAGATTGCGTCTTTGGGAAAGCAGAGATTCCCAGTGCGGTTGTGCCTGTGACTAGGCTGCCCGGGGAAGGTGAAGACCAGCAACAGCTTTCAGGGCTGCCACCTTCCGTGTGGGACAAGGAGCTGGACGTTTGCCTTTTCGGGAACAGGCTCTGCCGAGGATGCGCACCGTGAGAGATTGCGTCTTTGGGAAAGCACAGATCCCAAAACCCTTTGTGCCTGTGACTAGGCTACCCAGGGAAGGTGAAGACCAGCAACAGCTTTCAGGGCTGCCACCTTCCGTGTGGGACAAGGAGCCGGACGTTTGCCTTTTCGGGAACAGGCTCTGCCGAGGATGCGCACCGTGAGAGATTGCGTCTTTGGGAAAGCAGAGATTCCCAGTGCGGTTGTGCCTGTGAGTAGGCTGCCCGGGGAAGGTGAAGACCAGCAACAGCTTTCAGGGCTGCCACCTTCCGTGTGGGACAAGGAGCCGGACGTTTGCCTTTTCGGGAACAGGCTCTGCCGAGGATGCGCACCGTGAGAGATTGCGTCTTTGGGAAAGCAGAGATTCCCAGTGCGGTTGTGCCTGTGAGTAGGCTGCCCGGGGAAGGTGAAGACCAGCAACAGCTTTCAGGGCTGCCACCTTCCGTGTGGGACAAGGAGCCGGACGTTTGCCTTTTCGGGAACAGGCTCTGCCGAGGATGCGCACCGTGAGAGATTGCGTCTTTGGGAAAGCAGAGATTCCCAGTGCGGTTGTGCCTGTGAGTAGGCTGCCCGGGGAAGGTGAAGACCAGCAACAGCTTTCAGGGCTGCCACCTTCCGTGTGGGACAAGGAGCCGGACGTTTGCCTTTTCGGGAACAGGCTCTGCCGAGGATGCGCACCGTGAGAGATTGCGTCTTTGGGAAAGCAGAGATTCCCAGTGCGGTTGTGCCTGTGAGTAGGCTGCCCGGGGAAGGTGAAGACCAGCAACAGCTTTCAGGGCTGCCACCTTCCGTGTGGGACAAGGAGCCGGACGTTTGCCTTTTCGGGAACAGGCTCTGCCGAGGATTAGCACCGAGAGCTGTTCCTTCTCTGGGCAAGCACAGATCCCAAAACCTGTTGTGCCTGTGAGTAGGCTGCACGGGGAAGGTGAAGACCAGCAACAGCTTTCAGGGCTGCCACCTTCCGTGTGGGAGAAGGAGCCGGACGTTTGCCTTTTCGGGAACAGGCTCTGCCGAGGATGCGCACCGTGAGAGATTGCGTCTTTGGGAAAGCAGAGATTCCCAGTGCGGTTGTGCCTGTGAGTAGGCTGCCCGGGGAAGGTGAAGACCAGCAACAGTTTTCAGGGCTGCCACCTTCCGTGTGGGACAAGGAGCCGGACGTTTGCCTTTTCGGGAACAGGCTCTGCCGAGGATGCGCACCGTGAGAGATTGCGTCTTTGGGAAAGCACAGATCCCAAAACCCTTTGTGCCTGTGACTAGGCTGCCCGGGGAAGGTGAAGACCAGCAACAGCTTTCAGGGCTGCCACCTTCCGTGTGGGACAAGGAGCCGGACGTTTGCCTTTTCGGGAACAGGCTCTGCCAGGGATGCGCACCGTGAGAGATTGCGTCTTTGGGAAAGCAGAGATTCCCAGTGCGGTTGTGCCTGTGAGTAGGCTGCCCGGGGAAGGTGAAGACCAGCAACAGCTTTCAGGGCTGCCACCTTCCGTGTGGGACAAGGAGCCGGACGTTTGCCTTTTCGGGAACAGGCTCTGCCGAGGATTAGCACCGAGAGCTGTTCCTTCTCTGGGCAAGCACAGATCCCAAAACCTGTTGTGCCTGTGAGTAGGCTGCACGGGGAAGGTGAAGACCAGCAACAGCTTTCAGGGCTGCCACCTTCCGTGTGGGAGAAGGAGCCGGACGTTTGCCTTTTCGGGAACAGGCTCTGCCGAGGATGCGCACCGTGAGAGATTGCGTCTTTGGGAAAGCAGAGATTCCCAGTGCGGTTGTGCCTGTGACTAGGCTGCCCGGGGAAGGTGAAGACCAGCAACAGTTTTCAGGGCTGCCACCTTCCGTGTGGGACAAGGAGCCGGACGTTTGCCTTTTCGGGAACAGGCTCTGCCGAGGATGCGCACCGTGAGCTGTTCCTTCTCTGGGCAAGCACAGATCCGAATACCTGTTGTGCCTATGACTAGGCTGCCCGGGGAAGGTGAAGACCAGCAACAGCTTTCAGGGCTGCCACCTTCCGTGTGGGACAAGGAGCCGGACGTTTGCCTTTTCGGGAACAGGCTCTGCCGAGGATGCGTACCGTGAGAGATTGCGTCTTTGGGAAAGCAGAGATTCCCAGTGCGGTTGTGCCTGTGAGTAGGCTGCCCGGGGAAGGTGAAGACCAGCAACAGCTTTCAGGGCTGCCACCTTCCGTGTGGGACAAGGAGCCGGACGTTTGCCTTTTCGGGAACAGGCTCTGCCGAGGATGCGCACCGTGAGAGATTGCGTCTTTGGGAAAGCAGAGATTCCCAGTGCGGTTGTGCCTGTGACTAGGCTGCCCGGGGAAGGTGAAGACCAGCAACAGCTTTCAGGGCTGCCACCTTCCGTGTGGGACAAGGAGCTGGACGTTTGCCTTTTCGGGAACAGGCTCTGCCGAGGATGCGCACCGTGAGAGATTGCGTCTTTGGGAAAGCACAGATCCCAAAACCCTTTGTGCCTGTGACTAGGCTACCCAGGGAAGGTGAAGACCAGCAACAGCTTTCAGGGCTGCCACCTTCCGTGTGGGACAAGGAGCCGGACGTTTGCCTTTTCGGGAACAGGCTCTGCCGAGGATGCGCACCGTGAGAGATTGCGTCTTTGGGAAAGCAGAGATTCCCAGTGCGGTTGTGCCTGTGAGTAGGCTGCCCGGGGAAGGTGAAGACCAGCAACAGCTTTCAGGGCTGCCACCTTCCGTGTGGGACAAGGAGCCGGACGTTTGCCTTTTCGGGAACAGGCTCTGCCGAGGATGCGCACCGTGAGAGATTGCGTCTTTGGGAAAGCACAGATCCCAAAACCCTTTGTGCCTGTGAGTAGGCTGCCCGGGGAAGGTGAAGACCAGCAACAGCTTTCAGGGCTGCCACCTTCCGTGTGGGACAAGGAGCCGGACGTTTGCCTTTTCGGGAACAGGCTCTGCCGAGGATGCGCACCGTGAGAGATTGCGTCTTTGGGAAAGCAGAGATTCCCAGTGCGGTTGTGCCTGTGAGTAGGCTGCCCGGGGAAGGTGAAGACCAGCAACAGCTTTCAGGGCTGCCACCTTCCGTGTGGGACAAGGAGCCGGACGTTTGCCTTTTCGGGAACAGGCTCTGCCGAGGATGCGCACCGTGAGAGATTGCGTCTTTGGGAAAGCAGAGATTCCCAGTGCGGTTGTGCCTGTGAGTAGGCTGCCCGGGGAAGGTGAAGACCAGCAACAGCTTTCAGGGCTGCCACCTTCCGTGTGGGACAAGGAGCCGGACGTTTGCCTTTTCGGGAACAGGCTCTGCCGAGGATGCGCACCGTGAGAGATTGCGTCTTTGGGAAAGCAGAGATTCCCAGTGCGGTTGTGCCTGTGACTAGGCTGCCCGGGGAAGGTGAAGACCAGCAACAGCTTTCAGGGCTGCCACCTTCCGTGTGGGACAAGGAGCCGGACGTTTGCCTTTTCGGGAACAGGCTCTGCCGAGGATGCGCACCGTGAGATGGTCCTTCTCTGGGCAAGCACAGATCCGAATACCTGTTGTGCCAGTGAACAGGATGCCCGGGGAAGGTGAAGACCAGCAACAGCTTTCAGGGCTGCCACCTTCCGTGTGGGACAAGGAGCCGGACGTCTGCCTTTTCGGGAACAGGCTCTGCCGAGGATGCGCACCGTGAGATGTTGCGTCTTTGGGAAAGCAGAGATCCCAAAACCTGTTGTGCCTGTGAATAGGCTGCCCGGGGAAGGTGAAGACCAGCAACAGCTTTCAGGGCTGCCACCTTCCGTGTGGGACAAGGAGCCGGACGTTTGCCTTTTCGGGAACAGGCTCTGCCGAGGATGCGCACCGTGAGCTGTTCCTTCTCTGGGCAAGCACAGATCCCAAAACCTGTTGTGCCTATGAACAGGCTGCCCGGGGAAGGTGAAGACCAGCAACAGCTTTCAGGGCTGCCACCTTCCGTGTGGGACAAGGAGCCGGACGTTTGCCTTTTCGGGAACAGGCTCTGCCGAGGATGCGCACCGTGAGCTGTTCCTTCTCTGGGCAAGCACAGATCCGAATACCTGTTGTGCCTATGACTAGGCTGCCCGGGGAAGGTGAAGACCAGCAACAGCTTTCAGGGCTGCCACCTTCCGTGTGGGACAAGGAGCCGGACGTTTGCCTTTTCGGGAACAGGCTCTGCCGAGGATGCGCACCGTGAGCTGTTCCTTCTCTGGGCAAGCAGAGATTCCCAGTGCGGTTGTGCCTGTGACTAGGCTGCCCGGGGAAGGTGAAGACCAGCAACAGTTTTCAGGGCTGCCACCTTCCGTGTGGGACAAGGAGCCGGACGTTTGCCTTTTCGGGAACAGGCTCTGCCGAGGATGCGCACCGTGAGAGATTGCGTCTTTGGGAAAGCAGAGATTCCCAGTGCGGTTGTGCCTGTGAGTAGGCTGCCCGGGGAAGGTGAAGACCAGCAACAGCTTTCAGGGCTGCCACCTTCCGTGTGGGACAAGGAGCCGGACGTTTGCCTTTTCGGGAACAGGCTCTGCCGAGGATGCGCACCGTGAGAGATTGCGTCTTTGGGAAAGCAGAGATTCCCAGTGCGGTTGTGCCTGTGACTAGGCTGCCCGGGGAAGGTGAAGACCAGCAACAGCTTTCAGGGCTGCCACCTTCCGTGTGGGACAAGGAGCCGGACGTTTGCCTTTTCGGGAACAGGCTCTGCCGAGGATGCGCACCGTGAGAGATTGCGTCTTTGGGAAAGCACAGATCCCAAAACCCTTTGTGCCTGTGACTAGGCTGCCCGGGGAAGGTGAAGACCAGCAACAGCTTTCAGGGCTGCCACCTTCCGTGTGGGACAAGGAGCCGGACGTTTGCCTTTTCGGGAACAGGCTCTGCCGAGGATGCGCACCGTGAGAGATTGCGTCTTTGGGAAAGCAGAGATTCCCAGTGCGGTTGTGCCTGTGAGTAGGCTGCCCGGGGAAGGTGAAGACCAGCAACAGCTTTCAGGGCTGCCACCTTCCGTGTGGGACAAGGAGCCGGACGTTTGCCTTTTCGGGAACAGGCTCTGCCGAGGATGCGCACCGTGAGAGATTGCGTCTTTGGGCAAGCACAGATCCCAAAAGCTGTTGTGCCTGTGACTAGGCTGCCCGGGGAAGGTGAAGACCAGCAACAGCTTTCAGGGCTGCCACCTTCCGTGTGGGACAAGGAGCCGGACGTTTGCCTTTTCGGGAACAGGCTCTGCCGAGGATGCGCACCGTGAGCTGTTCCTTGTCTGGGCAAGCACAGATCCGAATACCTGTTGTGCCTGTGAACAGGCTGCCCGGGGAAGGTGAAGACCAGCAACAGCTTTCAGGGCTGCCACCTTCCGTGTGGGACAAGGAGCCGGACGTTTGCCTTTTCGGGAACAGGCTCTGCCGAGGATGCGCACCGTGAGAGATTGCGTCTTTGGGAAAGCACAGATCCCAAAACCCTTTGTGCCTGTGACTAGGCTGCCCGGGGAAGGTGAAGACCAGCAACAGCTTTCAGGGCTGCCACCTTCCGTGTGGGACAAGGAGCCGGACGTTTGCCTTTTCGGGAACAGGCTCTGCCGAGGATGCGCACCGTGAGAGATTGCGTCTTTGGGAAAGCAGAGATTCCCAGTGCGGTTGTGCCTGTGAGTAGGCTGCCCGGGGAAGGTGAAGACCAGCAACAGCTTTCAGGGCTGCCACCTTCCGTGTGGGACAAGGAGCCGGACGTTTGCCTTTTCGGGAACAGGCTCTGCCGAGGATGCGCACCGTGAGAGATTGCGTCTTTGGGAAAGCAGAGATTCCCAGTGCGGTTGTGCTTGTGAGTAGGCTGCCCGGGGAAGGTGAAGACCAGCAACAGCTTTCAGGGCTGCCACCTTCCGTGTGGGACAAGGAGCCGGACGTTTGCCTTTTCGGGAACAGGCTCTGCCGAGGATGCGCACCGTGAGCTGTTCCTTCTCTGGGCAAGCACAGATCCGAATACCTGTTGTGCCTATGACTAGGCTGCCCGGGGAAGGTGAAGACCAGCAACAGCTTTCAGGGCTGCCACCTTCCGTGTGGGACAAGGAGCCGGACGTTTGCCTTTTCGGGAACAGGCTCTGCCGAGGATGCGCACCGTGAGAGATTGCGTCTTTGGGAAAGCACAGATCCCAAAACCCTTTGTGCCTGTGACTAGGCTGCCCGGGGAAGGTGAAGACCAGCAACAGCTTTCAGGGCTGCCACCTTCCGTGTGGGACAAGGAGCCGGACGTTTGCCTTTTCGGGAACAGGCTCTGCCGAGGATGCGCACCGTGAGAGATTGCGTCTTTGGGAAAGCAGAGATTCCCGGTGCGGTTGTGCCTGTGAGTAGGCTGCCCGGGGAAGGTGAAGACCAGCAACAGCTTTCAGGGCTGCCACCTTCCGTGTGGGACAAGGAGCCGGACGTTTGCCTTTTCGGGAACAGGCTCTGCCGAGGATGCGCACCGTGAGAGATTGCGTCTTTGGGAAAGCAGAGATTCCCAGTGCGGTTGTGCCTGTGAGTAGGCTGCCCGGGGAAGGTGAAGACCAGCAACAGCTTTCAGGGCTGCCACCTTCCGTGTGGGACAAGGAGCCGGACGTTTGCCTTTTCGGGAACAGGCTCTGCCGAGGATGCGCACCGTGAGAGATTGCGTCTTTGGGAAAGCACAGATCCCAAAACCCTTTGTGCCTGTGAGTAGGCTGCCCGGGGAAGGTGAAGACCAGCAACAGCTTTCAGGGCTGCCACCTTCCGTGTGGGACAAGGAGCCGGACGTTTGCCTTTTCGGGAACAGGCTCTGCCGAGGATGCGCACCGTGAGAGATTGCGTCTTTGGGAAAACAGAGATTCCCAGTGCGGTTGTTCCTGTGAACAGGCTGCCCGGGGAAGGTGAAGACCAGCAACAGCTTTCAGGGCTGCCACCTTCCGTGTGGGACAAGGAGCCGGACGTTTGCCTTTTCGGGAACAGGCTCTGCCGAGGATGCGCACCGTGAGAGATTGCGTCTTTGGGAAAGCAGAGATTCCCAGTGCGGTTGTGCCTGTGAGTAGGCTGCCCGGGGAAGGTGAAGACCAGCAACAGCTTTCAGGGCTGCCACCTTCCGTGTGGGACAAGGAGCCGGACGTTTGCCTTTTCGGGAACAGGCTCTGCCGAGGATGCGCACCGTGAGAGATTGCATCTTTGGGAAAGCAGAGATTCCCAGTGCGGTTGTGCTTGTGAGTAGGCTGCCCGGGGAAGGTGAAGACCAGCAACAGCTTTCAGGGCTGCCACCTTCCGTGTGGGACAAGGAGCCGGACGTTTGCCTTTTCGGGAACAGGCTCTGCCGTGGATGCGCACCATGAGCTGTTCCTTCTCTGGGCAAGCACAGATCCGAATACCTGTTGTGCCTGTGAACAGGCTGCCCGGGGAAGGTGAAGACCAGCAACAGCTTTCAGGGCTGCCACCTTCCGTGTGGGACAAGGAGCCGGACGTTTGCCTTTTCGGGAACAGGCTCTGCCGAGGATGCGCACCGTGAGCTGTTCCTTCTCTGGGCAAGCACAGATCCGAATACCTGTTGTGCCTATGAATAGGCTGCCCGGGGAAGGTGAAGACCAGCAACAGCTTTCAGGGCTGCCACCTTCCGTGTGGGACAAGGAGCCGGACGTTTGCCTTTTTGGGAACAGGCTCTGCCGAGGATGCGCACCGTGAGCTGTTCCTTCTCTGGGCAAGCACAGATCCGAATACCTGTTGTGCCTATGAATAGGCTGCCCGGGGAAGGTGAAGACCAGCAACAGCTTTCAGGGCTGCCACCTTCCGTGTGGGACAAGGAGCCGGACGTTTGCCTTTTCGGGAACAGGCTCTGCCGAGGATGCGCACCGTGAGAGATTGCGTCTTTGGGAAAGCAGAGATTCCCAGTGCGGTTGTGCCTGTGAGTAGGCTGCCCGGGGAAGGTGAAGACCAGCAACAGCTTTCCGGGCTGCCACCTTCCGTGTGGGACAAGGAGCCGGACGTTTGCCTTTTCGGGAACAGGTTCTGCCGAGGATGCGCACCGTGAGCTGTTCCTTCTCTGGGCAAGCACAGATCCGAATACCTGTTGTGCCTATGAATAGGCTGCCCGGGGAAGGTGAAGACCAGCAACAGCTTTCAGGGCTGCCACCTTCCGTGTGGGACAAGGAGCCGGACGTTTGCCTTTTCGGGAACAGGCTCTGCCGAGGATGCGCACCGTGAGAGATTGCGTCTTTGGGAAAGCAGAGATTCCCAGTGCGGTTGTGCCTGTGAGTAGGCTGCCCGGGGAAGTTGAAGACCAGCAACAGCTTTCAGGGCTGCCACCTTCTGTGTGGGACAAGGAGCCGGACGTTTGCCTTTTCGGGAACAGGCTCTGCCGAGGATGCGCACCGTGAGAGATTGCGTCTTTGGGAAAGCAAAGATCCCAAAACCCTTTGTGCCTGTGAACAGGCTGCCCGGGGAAGGTGAAGACCAGCAACAGCTTTCAGGGCTGCCACCTTCCGTGTGGGACAAGGAGCCGGACGTTTGCCTTTTCGGGAACAGGCTCTGCCGAGGATGCGCAGCGTGAGAGATTGCGTCTTTGGGAAAGCAGAGATTCCCAGTGCGGTTGTGCCTGTGACTAGGCTGCCCGGGGAAGGTGAAGACCAGCAACAGCTTTCAGGGCTGCCACCTTCCGTGTGGGACAAGGAGCCGGACGTTTGCCTTTTCGGGAACAGGCTCTGCCGAGGATGCGCACCGTGAGAGATTGCGTCTTTGGGAAAGCAGAGATTCCCAGTGCGGTTGTGCCTGTGAGTAGGCTGCCCGGGGAAGGTGAAGACCAGCAACAGCTTTCAGGGCTGCCACCTTCCGTGTGGGACAAGGAGCCGGACGTTTGCCTTTTCGGGAACAGGCTCTGCCGAGGATGCGCACCGTGAGAGATTGCGTCTTTGGGAAAGCAGAGAGTCCCAGTGCGGTTGTGCCTGTGAGTAGGCTGCACGGGGAAGGTGAAGACCAGCAACAGCTTTCAGGGCTGCCACCTTCCGTGTGGGACAAGGAGCCGGACGTTTGCCTTTTCGGGAACAGGCTCTGCCGAGGATGCGCACCGTGAGAGATTGCGTCTTTGGGAAAGCAGAGATTCCCAGTGCGGTTGTGCCTGTGACTAGGCTGCCCGGGGAAGGTGAAGACCAGCAACAGCTTTCAGGGCTGCCACCTTCCGTGTGGGACAAGGAGCCGGACGTTTGCCTTTTCGGGAACAGGCTCTGCCGTGGATGCGCACCATGAGCTGTTCCTTCTCTGGGCAAGCACAGATCCGAATACCTGTTGTGCCTGTGAACAGGCTGCCCGGGGAAGGTGAAGACCAGCAACAGCTTTCAGGGCTGCCACCTTCCGTGTGGGACAAGGAGCCGGACGTTTGCCTTTTCGGGAACAGGCTCTGCCGAGGATGCGCACCGTGAGCTGTTCCTTCTCTGGGCAAGCACAGATCCGAATACCTGTTGTGCCTATGAATAGGCTGCCCGGGGAAGGTGAAGACCAGCAACAGCTTTCAGGGCTGCCACCTTCCGTGTGGGACAAGGAGCCGGACGTTTGCCTTTTTGGGAACAGGCTCTGCCGAGGATGCGCACCGTGAGCTGTTCCTTCTCTGGGCAAGCACAGATCCGAATACCTGTTGTGCCTATGAATAGGCTGCCCGGGGAAGGTGAAGACCAGCAACAGCTTTCAGGGCTGCCACCTTCCGTGTGGGACAAGGAGCCGGACGTTTGCCTTTTCGGGAACAGGCTCTGCCGAGGATGCGCACCGTGAGAGATTGCGTCTTTGGGAAAGCAGAGATTCCCAGTGCGGTTGTGCCTGTGAGTAGGCTGCCCGGGGAAGGTGAAGACCAGCAACAGCTTTCCGGGCTGCCACCTTCCGTGTGGGACAAGGAGCCGGACGTTTGCCTTTTCGGGAACAGGTTCTGCCGAGGATGCGCACCGTGAGCTGTTCCTTCTCTGGGCAAGCACAGATCCGAATACCTGTTGTGCCTATGAATAGGCTGCCCGGGGAAGGTGAAGACCAGCAACAGCTTTCAGGGCTGCCACCTTCCGTGTGGGACAAGGAGCCGGACGTTTGCCTTTTCGGGAACAGGCTCTGCCGAGGATGCGCACCGTGAGAGATTGCGTCTTTGGGAAAGCAGAGATTCCCAGTGCGGTTGTGCCTGTGAGTAGGCTGCCCGGGGAAGTTGAAGACCAGCAACAGCTTTCAGGGCTGCCACCTTCTGTGTGGGACAAGGAGCCGGACGTTTGCCTTTTCGGGAACAGGCTCTGCCGAGGATGCGCACCGTGAGAGATTGCGTCTTTGGGAAAGCAAAGATCCCAAAACCCTTTGTGCCTGTGAACAGGCTGCCCGGGGAAGGTGAAGACCAGCAACAGCTTTCAGGGCTGCCACCTTCCGTGTGGGACAAGGAGCCGGACGTTTGCCTTTTCGGGAACAGGCTCTGCCGAGGATGCGCAGCGTGAGAGATTGCGTCTTTGGGAAAGCAGAGATTCCCAGTGCGGTTGTGCCTGTGACTAGGCTGCCCGGGGAAGGTGAAGACCAGCAACAGCTTTCAGGGCTGCCACCTTCCGTGTGGGACAAGGAGCCGGACGTTTGCCTTTTCGGGAACAGGCTCTGCCGAGGATGCGCACCGTGAGAGATTGCGTCTTTGGGAAAGCAGAGATTCCCAGTGCGGTTGTGCCTGTGAGTAGGCTGCCCGGGGAAGGTGAAGACCAGCAACAGCTTTCAGGGCTGCCACCTTCCGTGTGGGACAAGGAGCCGGACGTTTGCCTTTTCGGGAACAGGCTCTGCCGAGGATGCGCACCGTGAGAGATTGCGTCTTTGGGAAAGCAGAGAGTCCCAGTGCGGTTGTGCCTGTGAGTAGGCTGCACGGGGAAGGTGAAGACCAGCAACAGCTTTCAGGGCTGCCACCTTCCGTGTGGGACAAGGAGCCGGACGTTTGCCTTTTCGGGAACAGGCTCTGCCGAGGATGCGCACCGTGAGAGATTGCGTCTTTGGGAAAGCAGAGATTCCCAGTGCGGTTGTGCCTGTGACTAGGCTGCCCGGGGAAGGTGAAGACCAGCAACAGCTTTCAGGGCTGCCACCTTCCGTGTGGGAGAAGGAGCCGGACGTTTGCCTTTTCGGGAACAGGCTCTGCCGAGGATGCGCACCGTGAGAGATTGCGTCTTTGGGAAAGCAGAGATTCCCAGTGCGGTTGTGCCTGTGACTAGGCTGCCCGGGGAAGGTGAAGACCAGCAACAGCTTTCAGGGCTGCCACCTTCCGTGTGGGACAAGGAGCCGGACGTTTGCCTTTTCGGGAACAGGCTCTGCCGAGGATGCGCACCGTGAGAGATTGCGTCTTTGGGAAAGCAGAGAGTCCCAGTGCGGTTGTGCCTGTGACTAGGCTGCCCGGGGAAGGTGAAGACCAGCAACAGCTTTCAGGGCTGCCACCTTCCGTGTGGGACAAGGAGCCGGACGTTTGCCTTTTCGGGAACAGGCTCTGCCGAGGATGCGCACCGTGAGAGATTGCGTCTTTGGGAAAGCACAGATCCCAAAACCCTTTGTGCCTGTGAACAGGCTGCCCGGGGAAGGTGAAGACCAGCAACAGCTTTCAGGGCTGCCACCTTCCGTGTGGGACAAGGAGCCGGACGTTTGCCTTTTCGGGAACAGGCTCTGCCAAGGATGCGCACCGTGAGCTGTTCCTTCTCTGGGCAAGCACAGATCCGAATACCTGTTGTGCCTGTGAGTAGGCTGCCCGGGGAAGGTGAAGACCAGCAACAGCTTTCAGGGCTGCCACCTTCCGTGTGGGACAAGGAGCCGGACGTTTGCCTTTTCGGGAACAGGCTCTGCCGAGGATGCGCACCGTGAGAGATTGCGTCTTTGGGAAAGCAGAGATTCCCAGTGCGGTTGTGCCTGTGAGTAGGCTGCCCGGGGAAGGTGAAGACCAGCAACAGCTTTCAGGGCTGCCACCTTCCGTGTGGGACAAGGAGCCGGACGTTTGCCTTTTCGGGAACAGGCTCTGCCGAGGATGCGCACCGTGAGCTGTTCCTTCTCTGGGCAAGCACAGATCCCAAAACCTGTTGTGCCTATGAACAGGCTGCCCGGGGAAGGTGAAGACCAGCAACAGCTTTCAGGGCTGCCACCTTCCGTGTGGGACAAGGAGCCGGACGTTTGCCTTTTCGGGAACAGGCTCTGCCGAGGATGCGCACCGTGAGAGATTGCATCTTTGGGAAAGCAGAGATTCCCAGTGCGGTTGTGCCTGTGACTAGGCTGCCCGGGGAAGGTGAAGACCAGCAACAGCTTTCAGGGCTGCCACCTTCCGTGTGGGACAAGGAGCCGGACGTTTGCCTTTTCGGGAACAGGCTCTGCCGAGGATGCGCACCGTGAGCTGTTCCTTCTCTGGGCAAGCACAGATCCCAAAAGCTTTTGTGCCTGTGAGTAGGCTGCCCGGGGAAGGTGAAGACCAGCAACAGCTTTCAGGGCTGCCACCTTCCGTGTGGGACAAGGAGCCGGACGTTTGCCTTTTCGGGAACAGGCTCTGCCGAGGATGCGCACCGTGAGCTGTTCCTTCTCTGGGCAAGCACAGATCCGAATACCTGTTGTGCCTATGACTAGGCTGCCCGGGGAAGGTGAAGACCAGCAACAGCTTTCAGGGCTGCCACCTTCCGTGTGGGACAAGGAGCCGAACGTTTGCCTTTTCGGGAACAGGCTCTGCCGAGGATGCGCACCGTGAGAGATTGCGTCTTTGGGAAAGCAGAGATTCCCAGTGCGGTTGTGCCTGTGAGTAGGCTGCCCGGGGAAGGTGAAGACCAGCAACAGCTTTCAGGGCTGCCACCTTCCGTGTGGGACAAGGAGCCGGACGTTTGCCTTTTCGGGAACAGGCTCTGCTGAGGTTTAGCACCGTGAATGATTGCATCTTTGGGAAAGCAGAGGTCCCAATATCTGTTGTGCCTGTGAGTAGGCTGCACGGGGAAGGTGAAGACCAGCAACAGCTTTCAGGGCTGCCACCTTCCGTGTGGGACAAGGAGCCGGACGTTTGGCTTTTCGGGAACAGGCTCTGCCGAGGATGCGCACCGTGAGAGATTGCGTCTTTGGGAAAGCAGAGATTCCCAGTGCGGTTGTGCCTGTGAGTAGGCTGCCCGGGGAAGTTGAAGACCAGCAACAGCTTTCAGGGCTGCCACCTTCCGTGTGGGACAAGGAGCCGGACGTTTGCCTTTTCGGGAACAGGCTCTGCTGAGGATTAGCACCGTGAGAGATTGCGTCTTTGGGAAAGCAGAGATTCCCAGTGCGGTTGTGCCTGTGACTAGGCTGCCCGGGGAAGGTGAAGACCAGCAACAGCTTTCAGGGCTGCCACCTTCTGTGTGGGACAAGGAGCCGGACGTTTGCCTTTTCGGGAACAGGCTCTGCCGAGGATGCGCACCGTGAGCTGTTCCTTCTCTGGGCAAGCACAGATCCGAATACCTGTTGTGCCTGTGAGTAGGCTGCCCGGGGAAGGTGAAGACCAGCAACAGCTTTCAGGGCTGCCACCTTCCGTGTGGGACAAGGAGCCGGACGTTTGCCTTTTCGGGAACAGGCTCTGCCGAGGATGCGCACCGTGAGATGTTCCTTCTCTGGGCAAGCACAGATCCCCAAACCTGTTGTGCCTGTGAACAGGCTGCCCGGGGAAGGTGAAGACCAGCAACAGCTTTCAGGGCTGCCACCTTCCGTGTGGGACAAGGAGCCGGACGTTTGCCTTTTCGGGAACAGGCTCTGCCGAGGATGCGCACCGTGAGCTGTTCCTTCTCTGGGCAAGCACAGATCCCAAAACCTGTTGTGCCTATGAACAGGCTGCCCGGGGAAGGTGAAGACCAGCAACAGCTTTCAGGGCTGCCACCTTCCGTGTGGGACAAGGAGCCGGACGTTTGCCTTTTCGGGAACAGGCTCTGCCGAGGATGCGCACCGTGAGATGTTCCTTCTCTGGGCAAGCACAGATCCCAAAACCTGTTGTGCCTGTGAACAGGCTGCCCGGGGAAGGTGAAGACCAGCAACAGCTTTCAGGGCTGCCACCTTCCGTGTGGGACAAGGAGACGGACGTTTGCCTTTTCGGGAACAGGCTCTGCCGAGGATGCGCACCGTGAGAGATTGCGTCTTTGGGAAAGCAGAGATTCCCAGTGCGGTTGTGCCTGTGACTAGGCTGCCCGGGGAAGGTGAAGACCAGCAACAGCTTTCAGGGCTGCCACCTTCCGTGTGGGACAAGGAGCCGGACGTTTGCCTTTTCGGGAACAGGCTCTGCCGAGGATGCGCACCGTGAGCTGTTCCTTCTCTGGGCAAGCACAGATCCGAATACCTGTTGTGCCTGTGAACAGGCTGCCCGGGGAAGGTGAAGACCAGCAACAGCTTTCAGGGCTGCCACCTTCCGTGTGGGACAAGGAGCCGGACGTTTGCCTTTTCGGGAACAGGCTCTGCCGAGGATGCGCACCGTGAGAGATTGCGTCTTTGGGAAAGCAGAGATTCCCAGTGCAGTTGTGCCTGTGAGTAGGCTGCCCGGGGAAGGTGAAGACCAGCAACAGCTTTCAGGGCTGCCACCTTCCGTGTGGGACAAGGAGCCGGACGTTTGCCTTTTCGGGAACAGGCTCTGCCGAGGATGCGCACCGTGAGAGATTGCGTCTTTGGGAAAGCACAGATCCCAAAACCCTTTGTGCCTGTGACTAGGCTGCCCGGGGAAGGTGAAGACCAGCAACAGCTTTCCGGGCTGCCACCTTCCGTGTGGGACAAGGAGCCGGACGTTTGCCTTTTCGGGAACAGGCTCTGCCGAGGATGCGCACCGTGAGAGATTGCGTCTTTGGGAAAGCAGAGATTCCCAGTGCGGTTGTGCCTGTGAGTAGGCTGCCCGGGGAAGGTGAAGACCAGCAACAGCTTTCAGGGCTGCCACCTTCCGTGTGGGACAAGGAGCCGGACGTTTGCCTTTTCGGGAACAGGCTCTGCCGACGATGCGCACCGTGAGAGATTGCGTCTTTGGGCAAGCACAGATCCCAAAAGCTGTTGTGCCTATGACTAGGCTGCCCGGGGAAGGTGAAGACCAGCAACAGCTTTCAGGGCTGCCACCTTCCGTGTGGGACAAGGAGCCGGACGTTTGCCTTTTCGGGAACAGGCTCTGCCGAGGATGCGCACCGTGAGAGATTGCGTCTTTGGGAAAGCAGAGATTCCCAGTGCGGTTGTGCCTGTGAGTAGGCTGCCCGGGGAAGGTGAAGACCAGCAACAGCTTTCAGGGCTGCCACCTTCCGTGTGGGACAAGGAGCCGGACGTTTGCCTTTTCGGGAACAGGCTCTGCCGAGGATGCGCACCGTGAGAGATTGCGTCTTTGGGAAAGCAGAGATTCCCAGTGCGGTTGTGCCTGTGACTAGGCTGCCCGGGGAAGGTGAAGACCAGCAACAGCTTTCAGGGCTGCAACCTTCCGTGTGGGACAAGGAGCCGGACGTTTGCCTTTTCGGGAACAGGCTCTGCCGAGGATGCGCACCATGAGCTGTTCCTTCTCTGGGCAAGCACAGATCCGAATACCTGTTGTGCCTGTGAGTAGGCTGCCCGGGGAAGGTGAAGACCAGCAACAGCTTTCAGGGCTGCCACCTTCCGTGTGGGACAAGGAGCCGGACGTTTGCCTTTTCGGGAACAGGCTCTGCCGAGGATGCGCACCGTGAGAGATTGCGTCTTTGGGAAAGCAGAGATTCCCAGTGCGGTTGTGCCTGTGAGTAGGCTGCCCGGGGAAGGTGAAGACCAGCAACAGCTTTCAGGGCTGCCACCTTCCGTGTGGGACAAGGAGCCGGACGTTTGCCTTTTCGGGAACAGGCTCTGCCGAGGATGCGCACCGTGAGATGTTCCTTCTCTGGGCAAGCACAGATCCCAAAACCTGTTGTGCCTGTGAACAGGCTGCCCGGGGAAGGTGAAGACCAGCAACAGCTTTCCGGGCTGCCACCTTCCGTGTGGGACAAGGAGCCGGACGTTTGCCTTTTCGGGAACAGGCTCTGCCGAGGATGCGCACCGTGAGAGATTGCATCTTTGGGAAAGCAGAGATTCCCAGTGCGGTTGTGCCTGTGAGTAGGCTGCCCGGGGAAGGTGAAGACCAGCAACAGCTTTCAGGGCTGCCACCTTCCGTGTGGGACAAGGAGCCGGACGTTTGCCTTTTCGGGAACAGGCTCTGCCGAGGATGCGCACCATGAGCTGTTCCTTCTCTGGGCAAGCACAGATCCGAATACCTGTTGTGCCTGTGACTAGGCTGCCCGGGGAAGGTGAAGACCAGCAACAGCTTTCAGGGCTGCCACCTTCCGTGTGGGACAAGGAGCCGGACGTTTGCCTTTTCGGGAACAGGCTCTGCCGAGGATGCGCACCGTGAGAGATTGCGTCTTTGGGAAAGCAGAGATTCCCAGTGCGGTTGTGCCTGTGAGTAGGCTGCAGGGGGAAGGTGAAGACCAGCAACAGCTTTCAGGGCTGCCACCTTCCGTGTGGGACAAGGAGCCGGACGTTTGCCTTTTCGGGAACAGGCTCTGCCGAGGATGCGCACCGTGAGCTGTTCCTTCTCTGGGCAAGCACAGATCCGAATACCTGTTGTGTCTATGAATAGGCTGCCCGGGGAAGGTGAAGACCAGCAACAGCTTTCCGGGCTGCCACCTTCCGTGTGGGACAAGGAGCCGGACGTTTGCCTTTTCGGGAACAGGCTCTGCCGAGGATGCGCACCGTGAGAGATTGCGTCTTTGGGAAAGCAGAGATTCCCAGTGCGGTTGTGCTTGTGACTAGGCTGCCCGGGGAAGGTGAAGACCAGCAACAGCTTTCAGGGCTGCCACCTTCCGTGTGGGACAAGGAGCCGGACGTTTGCCTTTTCGGGAACAGGCTCTGCCGAGGATGCGCACCGTGAGAGATTGCGTCTTTGGGAAAGCAGAGATTCCCAGTGCGGTTGTGCCTGTGACTAGGCTGCCCGGGGAAGGTGAAGACCAGCAACAGCTTTCAGGGCTGCCACCTTCCGTGTGGGACAAGGAGCCGGACGTTTGCCTTTTCGGGAACAGGCTCTGCCGAGGATGCGCACCGTGAGCTGTTCCTTCTCTGGGCAAGCACAGATCCGAATACCTGTTGTTCCTGTGAACAGGCTGCCCGGGGAAGGTGAAGACCAGCAACAGCTTTCAGGGCTGCCACCTTCCGTGTGGGACAAGGAGCCGGACGTTTGCCTTTTCGGGAACAGGCTCTGCCGAGGATGCGCACCGTGAGAGATTGCGTCTTTGGGAAAGCAGAGATTCCCAGTGCGGTTGTGCTTGTGAGTAGGCTGCCCGGGGAAGGTGAAGACCAGCAACAGCTTTCAGGGCTGCCACCTTCCGTGTGGGACAAGGAGCCGGACGTTTGCCTTTTCGGGAACAGGCTCTGCCGAGGATGCGCACCGTGAGAGATTGCGTCTTTGGGAAAGCAGAGATTCCCAGTGCGGTTGTGCCTGTGACTAGGCTGCCCGGGGAAGGTGAAGACCAGCAACAGCTTTCAGGGCTGCCACCTTCCGTGTGGGACAAGGAGCCGGACGTTTGCCTTTTCGGGAACAGGCTCTGCCGAGGATGCGCACCGTGAGAGATTGCGTCTTTGGGAAAGCAGAGATTCCCAGTGCGGTTGTGCCTGTGACTAGGCTTCCCGGGGAAGGTGAAGACCAGCAACAGCTTTCCGGGCTGCCACCTTCCGTGTGGGACAAGGAGCCGGACGTTTGCCTTTTCGGGAACAGGCTCTGCCGAGGATGCGCACCGTGAGCTGTTCCTTCTCTGGGCAAGCACAGATCCCAAAAGCTGTTGTGCCTGTGAGTAGGCTGCCCGGGGAAGGTGAAGACCAGCAACAGCTTTCAGGGCTGCCACCTTCCGTGTGGGACAAGGAGCCGGACGTTTGCCTTTTCGGGAACAGGCTCTGCCGAGGATGCGCACCGTGAGCTGTTCCTTCTCTGGGCAAGCACAGATCCGAATACCTGTTGTGCCTATGAATAGGCTGCCCGGGGAAGGTGAAGACCAGCAACAGCTTTCAGGGCTGCCACCTTCCGTGTGGGACAAGGAGCCGGACGTTTGCCTTTTCGGGAACAGGCTCTGCCGAGGATGCGCACCGTGAGAGATTGCGTCTTTGGGAAAGCAGAGAGTCCCAGTGCGGTTGTGCCTGTGACTAGGCTGCCCGGGGAAGGTGAAGACCAGCAACAGCTTTCAGGGCTGCCACCTTCCGTGTGGGACAAGGAGCCGGACGTTTGCCTTTTCGGGAACAGGCTCTGCCGAGGATGCGCACCGTGAGAGATTGCGTCTTTGGGAAAGCAGAGATTCCCAGTGCGGTTGTGCCTGTGAGTAGGCTGCCCGGGGAAGGTGAAGACCAGCAACAGCTTTCAGGGCTGCCACCTTCCGTGTGGGACAAGGAGCCGGACGTTTGCCTTTTCGGGAACAGGCTCTGCCGAGGATGCGCACCGTGAGAGATTGCGTCTTTGGGAAAGCAGAGATTCCCAGTGCGGTTGTGCCTGTGAGTAGGCTGCCCGGGGAAGGTGAAGACCAGCAACAGCTTTCAGGGCTGCCACCTTCCGTGTGGGACAAGGAGCCGGACGTTTGCCTTTTCGGGAACAGGCTCTGCCGAGGATGCGCACCGTGAGAGATTGCGTCTTTGGGAAAGCAGAGATTCCCAGTGCGGTTGTGCCTGTGAGTAGGCTGCCCGGGGAAGGTGAAGACCAGCAACAGCTTTCCGGGCTGCCACCTTCCGTGTGGGACAAGGAGCCGGACGTTTGCCTTTTCGGGAACAGGCTCTGCTGAGGTTTAGCACCGTGAATGATTGCATCTTTGGGAAAGCAGAGGTCCCAATATCTGTTGTGCCTGTGAGTAGGCTGCCCGGGGAAGGTGAAGACCAGCAACAGCTTTCAGGGCTGCCACCTTCCGTGTGGGACAAGGAGCCGGACGTTTGCCTTTTCGGGAACAGGCTCTGCCGAGGATGCGCACCGTGAGAGATTGCGTCTTTGGGAAAGCACAGATCCCAAAACCCTTTGTGCCTGTGACTAGGCTGCCCGGGGAAGGTGAAGACCAGCAACAGCTTTCCGGGCTGCCACCTTCCGTGTGGGACAAGGAGCCGGACGTTTGCCTTTTCGGGAACAGGCTCTGCCGAGGATGCGCACCGTGAGAGATTGCGTCTTTGGGAAAGCAGAGATTCCCAGTGCGGTTGTGCCTGTGAGTAGGCTGCCCGGGGAAGGTGAAGACCAGCAACAGCTTTCAGGGCTGCCACCTTCCGTGTGGGACAAGGAGCCGGACGTTTGCCTTTTCGGGAACAGGCTCTGCCGAGGATGCGCACCGTGAGAGATTGCGTCTTTGGGAAAGCAGAGATTCCCAGTGCGGTTGTGCCTGTGAGTAGGCTGCCCGGGGAAGGTGAAGACCAGCAACAGCTTTCAGGGCTGCCACCTTCCGTGTGGGACAAGGAGCCGGACGTTTGCCTTTTCGGGAACAGGCTCTGCCGAGGATGCGCACCGTGAGCTGTTCCTTCTCTGGGCAAGCACAGATCCGAATACCTGTTGTGCCTGTGAACAGGCTGCCCGGGGAAGGTGAAGACCAGCAACAGCTTTCAGGGCTGCCACCTTCCGTGTGGGACAAGGAGCCGGACGTTTGCCTTTTCGGGAACAGGCTCTGCCGAGGATGCGCACCATGAGAGATTGCGTCTTTGGGAAAGCAGAGATTCCCAGTGCGGTTGTGCCTGTGACTAGGCTGCCCGGGGAAGGTGAAGACCAGCAACAGCTTTCAGGGCTGCCACCTTCTGTGTGGGACAAGGAGCCGGACGTTTGCCTTTTCGGGAACAGGCTCTGCCGAGGATGCGCACCGTGAGAGATTGCGTCTTTGGGAAAGCACAGATCTCAAAACCCTTTGTGCCTGTGACTAGGCTGCCCGGGGAAGGTGAAGACCAGCAACAGCTTTCAGGGCTGCCACCTTCCGTGTGGGACAAGGAGCCGGACGTTTGCCTTTTCGGGAACAGGCTCTGCCGAGGATGCGCAGCGTGAGAGATTGCGTCTTTGGGAAAGCAGAGATTCCCAGTGCGGTTGTGCCTGTGACTAGGCTGCCCGGGGAAGGTGAAGACCAGCAACAGCTTTCAGGGCTGCCACCTTCCGTGTGGGACAAGGAGCCGGACGTTTGCCTTTTCGGGAACAGGCTCTGCCGAGGATGCGCACCGTGAGAGATTGCGTCTTTGGGAAAGCAGAGATTCCCAGTGCGGTTGTGCCTGTGAACAGGCTGCCCGGGGAAGGTGAAGACCAGCAACAGCTTTCAGGGCTGCCACCTTCCGTGTGGGACAAGGAGCCGGACGTTTGCCTTTTCGGGAACAGGCTCTGCCGAGGATGCGCACCATGAGCTGTTCCTTCTCTGGGCAAGCACAGATCCGAATACCTATTGTGCCTGTGACTCGGCTGCCCGGGGAAGGTGAAGACCAGCAACAGCTTTCAGGGCTGCCACCTTCCGTGTGGGACAAGGAGCCGGACGTTTGCCTTTTCGGGAACAGGCTCTGCCGAGGATGCGCACCATGAGCTGTTCCTTCTCTGGGCAAGCACAGATCCGAATACCTGTTGTGCCTGTGAACAGGCTGCCCGGGGAAGGTGAAGACCAGCAACAGCTTTCAGGGCTGCCACCTTCCGTGTGGGACAAGGAGCCGGACGTTTGCCTTTTCGGGAACAGGCTCTGCCGAGGATGCGCACCGTGAGAGATTGCGTCTTTGGGAAAGCAGAGATTCCCAGTGCGGTTGTGCCTGTGAGTAGGCTGCCCGGGGAAGGTGAAGACCAGCAACAGCTTTCAGGGCTGCCACCTTCCGTGTGGGACAAGGAGCCGGACGTTTGCCTTTTCGGGAACAGGCTCTGCCGAGGATGCGCACCGTGAGCTGTTCCTTCTCTGGGCAAGCACAGATCCCAAAACCTGTTGTGCCTATGAATAGGCTGCAGGGGGAAGGTGAAGACCAGCAACAGCTTTCAGGGCTGCCACCTTCCGTGTGGGACAAGGAGCCGGACGTTTGCCTTTTCGGGAACAGGCTCTGCCGAGGATGCGCACCGTGAGAGATTGCGTCTTTGGGAAAGCAGAGATTCCCAGTGCGGTTGTGCCTGTGAGTAGGCTGCCCGGGGAAGGTGAAGACCAGCAACAGCTTTCAGGGCTGCCACCTTCCGTGTGGGACAAGGAGCCGGACGTTTGCCTTTTCGGGAACAGGCTCTGCCGAGGATGCGCACCGTGAGCTGTTCCTTCTCTGGGCAAGCACAGATCCCAAAACCTGTTGTGCCTATGAACAGGCTTCCCGGGGAAGGTGAAGACCAGCAACAGCTTTCAGGGCTGCCACCTTCCGTGTGGGACAAGGAGCCGGACGTTTGCCTTTTCGGGAACAGGCTCTGCCGAGGATGCGCACCGTGAGAGATTGCGTCTTTGGGAAAGCAGAGATTCCCAGTGCGGTTGTGCCTGTGAACAGGCTGCCCGGGGAAGGTGAAGACCAGCAACAGCTTTCAGGGCTGCCACCTTCCGTGTGGGACAAGGAGCCGGACGTTTGCCTTTTCGGGAACAGGCTCTGCCGAGGATGCGCACCATGAGCTGTTCCTTCTCTGGGCAAGCACAGATCCGAATACCTGTTGTGCCTGTGAACAGGCTGCCCGGGGAAGGTGAAGACCAGCAACAGCTTTCAGGGCTGCCACCTTCCGTGTGGGACAAGGAGCCGGACGTTTGCCTTTTCGGGAACAGGCTCTGCCGAGGATGCGCACCGTGAGAGATTGCGTCTTTGGGAAAGCAGAGATTCCCAGTGCGGTTGTGCCTGTGAGTAGGCTGCCCGGGGAAGGTGAAGACCAGCAACAGCTTTCAGGGCTGCCACCTTCCGTGTGGGACAAGGAGCCGGACGTTTGCCTTTTCGGGAACAGGCTCTGCCGAGGATGCGCACCGTGAGCTGTTCCTTCTCTGGGCAAGCACAGATCCCAAAACCTGTTGTGCCTATGAATAGGCTGCAGGGGGAAGGTGAAGACCAGCAACAGCTTTCAGGGCTGCCACCTTCCGTGTGGGACAAGGAGCCGGACGTTTGCCTTTTCGGGAACAGGCTCTGCCGAGGATGCGCACCGTGAGAGATTGCGTCTTTGGGAAAGCAGAGATTCCCAGTGCGGTTGTGCCTGTGAGTAGGCTGCCCGGGGAAGGTGAAGACCAGCAACAGCTTTCAGGGCTGCCACCTTCCGTGTGGGACAAGGAGCCGGACGTTTGCCTTTTCGGGAACAGGCTCTGCCGAGGATGCGCACCGTGAGCTGTTCCTTCTCTGGGCAAGCAGAGATTCCCAGTGCGGTTGTGCCTGTGAACAGGCTGCCCGGGGAAGGTGAAGACCAGCAACAGCTTTCAGGGCTGCCACCTTCCGTGTGGGACAAGGAGCCGGACGTTTGCCTTTTCGGGAACAGGCTCTGCCGAGGATGCGCACCGTGAGCTGTTCCTTCTCTGGGCAAGCACAGATCCCAAAACCTGTTGTGCCTATGAACAGGCTTCCCGGGGAAGGTGAAGACCAGCAACAGCTTTCAGGGCTGCCACCTTCCGTGTGGGACAAGGAGCTGGACGTTTGCCTTTTCGGGAACAGGCTCTGCCGAGGATGCGCACCGTGAGCTGTTCCTTCTCTGGGCAAGCACAGATCCGAATACCTGTTGTGCCTGTGAACAGGCTGCCCGGGGAAGGTGAAGACCAGCAACAGCTTTCAGGGCTGCCACCTTCCGTGTGGGACAAGGAGCCGGACGTTTGCCTTTTCGGGAACAGGCTCTGCCGAGGATGCGCACCGTGAGCTGTTCCTTCTCTGGGCAAGCACAGATCCCAAAACCTGTTGTGCCTATGAACAGGCTGCCCGGGGAAGGTGAAGACCAGCAACAGCTTTCAGGGCTGCCACCTTCCGTGTGGGACAAGGAGCCGGACGTTTGCCTTTTCGGGAACAGGCTCTGCCGAGGATGCGCACCATGAGCTGTTCCTTCTCTGGGCAAGCACAGATCCGAATACCTGTTGTGCCTATGAATAGGCTGCCCGGGGAAGGTGAAGACCAGCAACAGCTTTCAGGGCTGTCACCTTCCGTGTGGGACAAGGAGCCGGACGTTTGCCTTTTCGGGAACAGGCTCTGCCGAGGATGCGCACCGTGAGAGATTGCGTCTTTGGGAAAGCAGAGATTCCCAGTGCGGTTGTGCCTGTGAGTAGGCTGCCCGGGGAAGGTGAAGACCAGCAACAGCTTTCAGGGCTGCCACCTTCCGTGTGGGACAAGGAGCCGGACGTTTGCCTTTTCGGGAACAGGCTCTGCCGAGGATGCGCACCGTGAGAGATTGCGTCTTTGGGAAAGCAGAGATTCCCAGTGCGGTTGTGCCTGTGAGTAGGCTGCCCGGGGAAGGTGAAGACCAGCAACAGCTTTCAGGGCTGCCACCTTCCGTGTGGGACAAGGAGCCGGACGTTTGCCTTTTCGGGAACAGGCTCTGCCGAGGATGCGCACCGTGAGAGATTGCGTCTTTGGGAAAGCACAGATCCCAAAACCCTTTGTGCCTGTGACTAGGCTGCCCGGGGAAGGTGAAGACCAGCAACAGCTTTCAGGGCTGCCACCTTCCGTGTGGGACAAGGAGCCGGACGTTTGCCTTTTCGGGAACAGGCTCTGCCGAGGATGCGCACCGTGAGAGATTGCGTCTTTGGGAAAGCACAGATCCCAAAACCCTTTCTGCCTGTGACTAGGCTGCCCGGGGAAGGTGAAGACCAGCAACAGCTTTCAGGGCTGCCACCTTCCGTGTGGGACAAGGAGCCGGACGTTTGCCTTTTCGGGAACAGGCTCTGCCGAGGATGCGCACCGTGAGCTGTTCCTTCTCTGGGCAAGCACAGATCCGAATACCTGTTGTGCCTATGACTAGGCTGCCCGGGGAAGGTGAAGACCAGCAACAGCTTTCAGGGCTGCCACCTTCCGTGTGGGACAAGGAGCCGGACGTTTGCCTTTTCGGGAACAGGCTCTGCCGACGATGCGCACCGTGAGAGATTGCGTCTTTGGGAAAGCAGAGATTCCCAGTGCAGTTGTGCCTGTGAGTAGGCTGCCCGGGGAAGGTGAAGACCAGCAACAGCTTTCAGGGCTGCCACCTTCCGTGTGGGACAAGGAGCCGGACGTTTGCCTTTTCGGGAACAGGCTCTTCCGAGGATGCGCACCGTGAGAGATTGCGTCTTTGGGAAAGCAGAGATCCCAAAACCCTTTGTGCCTGTGAGTAGGCTGCCCGGGGAAGGTGAAGACCAGCAACAGCTTTCAGGGCTGCCACCTTCCGTGTGGGACAAGGAGCCGGACGTTTGCCTTTTCGGGAACAGGCTCTGCCGAGGATGCGCACCGTGAGCTGTTCCTTGTCTGGGCAAGCACAGATCCGAATACCTGTTGTGCCTGTGAATAGGCTGCCCGGGGAAGGTGAAGACCAGCAACAGCTTTCAGGGCTGCCACCTTCCGTGTGGGACAAGGAGCCGGACGTTTGCCTTTTCGGGAACAGGCTCTGCCGAGGATGCGCACCGTGAGCTGTTCCTTCTCTGGGCAAGCACAGATCCCAAAAGCTGTTGTGCCTATGACTAGGCTGCACGGGGAAGGTGAAGACCAGCAACAGCTTTCAGGGCTGCCACCTTCCGTGTGGGACAAGGAGCCGGACGTTTGCCTTTTCGGGAACAGGCTCTGCCGAGGATGCGCACCGTGAGAGATTGCGTCTTTGGGAAAGCACAGATCCCAAAACCCTTTGTGCCTGTGAGTAGGCTGCCCGGGGAAGGTGAAGACCAGCAACAGCTTTCAGGGCTGCCACCTTCCGTGTGGGACAAGGAGCCGGACGTTTGCCTTTTCGGGAACAGGCTCTGCCGAGGATGCGCACCGTGAGAGATTGCGTCTTTGGGAAAGCAGAGATTCCCGGTGCGGTTGTGCCTGTGAGTAGGCTGCCCGGGGAAGGTGAAGACCAGCAACAGCTTTCAGGGCTGCCACCTTCGGTGTGGGACAAGGAGCCGGACGTTTGCCTTTTCGGGAACAGGCTCTGCCGAGGATGCGCACCGTGAGCTGTTCCTTCTCTGGGCAAGCACAGATCCGAATACCTGTTGTGCCTATGACTAGGCTGCCCGGGGAAGGTGAAGACCAGCAACAGCTTTCAGGGCTGCCACCTTCCGTGTGGGACAAGGAGCCGGACGTTTGCCTTTTCGGGAACAGGCTCTGCCGAGGATGCGCACCGTGAGAGATTGCGTCTTTGGGAAAGCACAGATCCCAAAACCCTTTGTGCCTGTGAGTAGGCTGCCCGGGGAAGGTGAAGACCAGCAACAGCTTTCAGGGCTGCCACCTTCCGTGTGGGACAAGGAGCCGGACGTTTGCCTTTTCGGGAACAGGCTCTGCCGAGGATGCGCACCGTGAGAGATTGCGTCTTTGGGAAAGCAGAGATTCCCAGTGCGGTTGTGCCTGTGAGTAGGCTGCCCGGGGAAGGTGAAGACCAGCAACAGCTTTCAGGGCTGCCACCTTCCGTGTGGGACAAGGAGCCGGACGTTTGCCTTTTCGGGAACAGGCTCTGCCGAGGATGCGCACCGTGAGAGATTGCGTCTTTGGGAAAGCAGAGATTCCCAGTGCGGTTGTGCCTGTGAGTAGGCTGCCCGGGGAAGGTGAAGACCAGCAACAGCTTTCAGGGCTGCCACCTTCCGTGTGGGACAAGGAGCCGGACGTTTGCCTTTTCGGGAACAGGCTCTGCCGAGGATGCGCACCGTGAGAGATTGCATCTTTGGGAAAGCAGAGATTCCCAGTGCGGTTGTGCCTGTGAACAGGCTGCCCGGGGAAGGTGAAGACCAGCAACAGCTTTCAGGGCTGCCACCTTCCGTGTGGGACAAGGAGCCGGACGTTTGCCTTTTCGGGAACAGGCTCTGCCGAGGATGCGCACCATGAGCTGTTCCTTCTCTGGGCAAGCACAGATCCGAATACCTGTTGTGCCTGTGAACAGGCTGCCCGGGGAAGGTGAAGACCAGCAACAGCTTTCAGGGCTGCCACCTTCCGTGTGGGACAAGGAGCCGGACGTTTGCCTTTTCGGGAACAGGCTCTGCCGAGGATGCGCACCGTGAGCTGTTCCTTCTCTGGGCAAGCACAGATCCGAATACCTGTTGTGCCTATGACTAGGCTGCCCGGGGAAGGTGAAGACCAGCAACAGCTTTCAGGGCTGCCACCTTCCGTGTGGGACAAGGAGCCGGACGTTTGCCTTTTCGGGAACAGGCTCTGCCGAGGATGCGCACCGTGAGCTGTTCCTTCTCTGGGCAAGCACAGATCCGAATACCTGTTGTGCCTATGACTAGGCTGCCCGGGGAAGGTGAAGACCAGCAACAGCTTTCAGGGCTGCCACCTTCCGTGTGGGACAAGGAGCCGGACGTTTGCCTTTTCGGGAACAGGCTCTGCCGAGGATGCGCACCGTGAGCTGTTCCTTCTCTGGGCAAGCACAGATCCCAAAAGCTTTTGTGCCTGTGAGTAGGCTGCCCGGGGAAGGTGAAGACCAGCAACAGCTTTCAGGGCTGCCACCTTCCGTGTGGGACAAGGAGCCGGACGTTTGCCTTTTCAGGAACAGGCTCTGCCGAGGATGCGCACCGTGAGAGATTGCGTCTTTGGGAAAGCAGAGATTCCCAGTGCGGTTGTGCCTGTGAGTAGGCTGCCCGGGGAAGGTGAAGACCAGCAACAGCTTTCAGGGCTGCCACCTTCCGTGTGGGACAAGGAGCCGGACGTTTGCCTTTTCGGGAACAGGTTCTGCCGAGGATGCGCACCGTGAGCTGTTCCTTCTCTGGGCAAGCACAGATCCGAATACCTGTTGTGCCTATGACTAGGCTGCCCGGGGAAGGTGAAGACCAGCAACAGCTTTCAGGGCTGCCACCTTCCGTGTGGGACAAGGAGCCGGACGTTTGCCTTTTCGGGAACAGGCTCTGCCGAGGATGCGCACCGTGAGAGATTGCGTCTTTGGGAAAGCAGAGATTCCCAGTGCGGTTGTGCCTGTGACTAGGCTGCCCGGGGAAGGTGAAGACCAGCAACAGCTTTCAGGGCTGCCACCTTCCGTGTGGGACAAGGAGCCGGACGTTTGCCTTTTCGGGAACAGGCTCTGCCGACGATGCGCACCGTGAGCTGTTCCTTCTCTGGGCAAGCACAGATCCCAAAACCTCTTGTGCCTATGAACAGGCTGCCCGGGGAAGGTGAAGACCAGCAACAGCTTTCAGGGCTGCCACCTTCCGTGTGGGACAAGGAGCCGGACGTTTGCCTTTTCGGGAACAGGCTCTGCCGAGGATGCGCACCGTGAGAGATTGCGTCTTTGGGAAAGCAGAGATTCCCAGTGCGGTTGTGCCTGTGAGTAGGCTGCCCGGGGAAGGTAAAAACCAGCAACAGCTTTCCGGGCTGCCACCTTCCGTGTGGGACAAGGAGCCGGACGTTTGCCTTTTCGGGAACAGGCTCTGCCGAGGATGCGCACCGTGAGAGATTGCGTCTTTGGGAAAGCAGAGATTCCCAGTGCGGTTGTGCCTGTGAGTAGGCTGCCCGGGGAAGGTGAAGACCAGCAACAGCTTTCAGGGCTGCCACCTTCCGTGTGGGACAAGGAGCCGGACGTTTGCCTTTTCGGGAACAGGCTCTGCCGAGGATGCGCACCGTGAGAGATTGCATCTTTGGGAAAGCAGAGATTCCCAGTGCGGTTGTTCCTGTGAGTAGGCTGCCCGGGGAAGGTGAAGACCAGCAACAGCTTTCAGGGCTGCCACCTTCCGTGTGGGACAAGGAGCTGGACGTTTGCCTTTTCGGGAACAGGCTCTGCCGAGGATGCGCACCATGAGCTGTTCCTTCTCTGGGCAAGCACAGATCCGAATACCTGTTGTGCCTGTGACTAGGCTGCCCGGGGAAGGTGAAGACCAGCAACAGCTTTCAGGGCTGCCACCTTCTGTGTGGGACAAGGAGCCGGACGTTTGCCTTTTCGGGAACAGGCTCTGCCGAGGATGCGCACCGTGAGAGATTGCGTCTTTGGGAAAGCAGAGATTCCCAGTGCGGTTGTGCCTGTGAGTAGGCTGCCCGGGGAAGGTGAAGACCAGCAAAAGCTTTCCGGGCTGCCACCTTCCGTGTGGGACAAGGAGCCGGACGTTTGCCTTTTCGGGAACAGGCTCTGCCGAGGATGCGCACCGTGAGCTGTTCCTTCTCTGGGCAAGCACAGATCCCAAAACCTGTTGTGCCTATGAATAGGCTGCCCGGGGAAGGTGAAGACCAGCAACAGCTTTCAGGGCTGCCACCTTCCGTGTGGGACAAGGAGCCGGACGTTTGCCTTTTCGGGAACAGGCTCTGCCGAGGATGCGCACCGTGAGCTGTTCCTTCTCTGGGCAAGCACAGATCCGAATACCTGTTGTGCCTATGAATAGGCTGCCCGGGGAAGGTGAAGACCAGCAACAGCTTTCAGGGCTGCCACCTTCCGTGTGGGACAAGGAGCCGGACGTTTGCCTTTTCGGGAACAGGCTCTGCCGAGGATGCGCACCGTGAGAGATTGCGTCTTTGGGAAAGCAGAGATTCCCAGTGCGGTTGTGCCTGTGACTAGGCTGCCCGGGGAAGGTGAAGACCAGCAACAGCTTTCAGGGCTGCCACCTTCCGTGTGGGACAAGGAGCCGGACGTTTGCCTTTTCGGGAACAGGCTCTGCCGAGGATGCGCACCGTGAGAGATTGCATCTTTGGGAAAGCAGAGATTCCCAGTGCGGTTGTGCCTGTGACTAGGCTGCCCGGGGAAGGTGAAGACCAGCAACAGCTTTCAGGGCTGCCACCTTCCGTGTGGGACAAGGAGCCGGACGTTTGCCTTTTCGGGAACAGGCTCTGCCGAGGATGCGCACCATGAGCTGTTCCTTCTCTGGGCAAGCACAGATCCGAATACCTGTTGTGCCTGTGAGTAGGCTGCCCGGGGAAGGTGAAGACCAGCAACAGCTTTCAGGGCTGCCACCTTCCGTGTGGGACAAGGAGCCGGACGTTTGCCTTTTCGGGAACAGGCTCTGCCGAGGATGCGCACCGTGAGAGATTGCGTCTTTGGGAAAGCAGAGATTCCCAGTGCGGTTGTGCCTGTGACTAGGCTGCCCGGGGAAGGTGAAGACCAGCAACAGCTTTCAGGGCTGCCACCTTCCGTGTGGGACAAGGAGCCGGACGTTTGCCTTTTCGGGAACAGGCTCTGCCGAGGATGCGCACCGTGAGATGTTCCTTCTCTGGGCAAGCACAGATCCGAATACCTGTTGTGCCTGTGAACAGGCTGCCCGGGGAAGGTGAAGACCAGCAACAGCTTTCAGGGCTGCCACCTTCCGTGTGGGACAAGGAGCCGGACGTTTGCCTTTTCGGGAACAGGCTCTGCCGAGGATGCGCACCGTGAGATGTTCCTTCTCTGGGCAAGCACAGATCCCAAAACCTGTTGTGCCTGTGAACAGGCTGCCCGGGGAAGGTGAAGACCAGCAACAGCTTTCAGGGCTGCCACCTTCCGTGTGGGACAAGGAGCCGGACGTTTGCCTTTTCGGGAACAGGCTCTGCCGAGGATGCGCACCGTGAGCTGTTCCTTCTCTGGGCAACCACAGATCCCAAAACCTGTTGTGCCTATGAACAGGCTGCCCGGGGAAGGTGAAGACCAGCAACAGCTTTCAGGGCTGCCACCTTCCGTGTGGGACAAGGAGCCGGACGTTTGCCTTTTCGGGAACAGGCTCTGCCGAGGATGCGCACCGTGAGCTGTTCCTTCTCTGGGCAAGCACAGATCCGAATACCTGTTGTGCCTATGAATAGGCTGCCCGGGGAAGGTGAAGACCAGCAACAGCTTTCAGGGCTGCCACCTTCCGTGTGGGACAAGGAGCCGGACGTTTGCCTTTTCGGGAACAGGCTCTGCCGAGGATGCGCACCGTGAGAGATTGCGTCTTTGGGAAAGCAGAGATTCCCAGTGCGGTTGTGCCTGTGAGTAGGCTGCCCGGGGAAGGTGAAGACCAGCAACAGCTTTCAGGGCTGCCACCTTCCGTGTGGGACAAGGAGCCGGACGTTTGCCTTTTCGGGAACAGGCTCTGCCGAGGATGCGCACCGTGAGAGATTGCGTCTTTGGGAAAGCAGAGATTCCCAGTGCGGTTGTGCCTGTGAGTAGGCTGCCCGGGGAAGGTGAAGACCAGCAACAGCTTTCAGGGCTGCCACCTTCCGTGTGGGACAAGGAGCCGGACGTTTGCCTTTTCGGGAACAGGCTCTGCCGAGGATGCGCACCGTGAGAGATTGCGTCTTTGGGAAAGCACAGATCCCAAAACCCTTTGTGCCTGTGACTAGGCTGCCCGGGGAAGGTGAAGACCAGCAACAGCTTTCAGGGCTGCCACCTTCCGTGTGGGACAAGGAGCCGGACGTTTGCCTTTTCGGGAACAGGCTCTGCCGAGGATGCGCACCGTGAGAGATTGCGTCTTTGGGAAAGCAGAGATTCCCAGTGCGGTTGTGCCTGTGAGTAGGCTGCCCGGGGAAGGTGAAGACCAGCAACAGCTTTCAGGGCTGCCACCTTCCGTGTGGGACAAGGAGCCGGACGTTTGCCTTTTCGGGAACAGGCTCTGCCGAGGATGCGCACCGTGAGCTGTTCCTTCTCTGGGCAAGCACAGATCCGAATACCTGTTGTGCCTGTGACTCGGCTGCCCGGGGAAGGTGAAGACCAGCAACAGCTTTCAGGGCTGCCACCTTCCGTGTGGGACAAGGAGCCGGACGTTTGCCTTTTCGGGAACAGGATCTGCCGAGGATGCGCACCGTGAGAGATTGCGTCTTTGGGAAAGCAGAGATTCCCAGTGCGGTTGTGCCTGTGAGTAGGCTGCCCGGGGAAGGTGAAGACCAGCAACAGCTTTCAGGGCTGCCACCTTCCGTGTGGGACAAGGAGCCGGACGTTTGCCTTTTCGGGAACAGGCTCTGCCGAGGATGCGCACCGTGAGAGATTGCGTCTTTGGGAAAGCAGAGATTCCCAGTGCGGTTGTGCTTGTGAGTAGGCTGCCCGGGGAAGGTGAAGACCAGCAACAGCTTTCAGGGCTGCCACCTTCCGTGTGGGACAAGGAGCCGGACGTTTGCCTTTTCGGGAACAGGCTCTGCCGAGGATGCGCACCGTGAGCTGTTCCTTCTCTGGGCAAGCACAGATCCGAATACCTGTTGTGCCTATGACTAGGCTGCCCGGGGAAGGTGAAGACCAGCAACAGCTTTCAGGGCTGCCACCTTCCGTGTGGGACAAGGAGCCGGACGTTTGCCTTTTCGGGAACAGGCTCTGCCGAGGATGCGCACCGTGAGAGATTGCGTCTTTGGGAAAGCAGAGATTCCCAGTGCGGTTGTGCCTGTGAGTAGGCTGCCCGGGGAAGGTGAAGACCAGCAACAGCTTTCAGGGCTGCCACCTTCCGTGTGGGACAAGGAGCCGGACGTTTGCCTTTTCGGGAACAGGCTCTGCCGAGGATGCGCACCGTGAGAGATTGCATCTTTGGGAAAGCAGAGATTCCCAGTGCGGTTGTGCCTGTGAGTAGGCTGCCCGGGGAAGGTGAAGACCAGCAACAGCTTTCAGGGCTGCCACCTTCCGTGTGGGACAAGGAGCCGGACGTTTGCCTTTTCGGGAACAGGCTCTGCCGAGGATGCGCACCATGAGCTGTTCCTTCTCTGGGCAAGCACAGATCCGAATACCTGTTGTGCCTGTGAGTAGGCTGCCCGGGGAAGGTGAAGACCAGCAAGAGCTTTCAGGGCTGCCACCTTCCGTGTGGGACAAGGAGCCGGACGTTTGCCTTTTCGGGAACAGGCTCTGCCGAGGATGCGCACCGTGAGAGATTGCGTCTTTGGGAAAGCAGAGATTCCCAGTGCGGTTGTGCTTGTGAGTAGGCTGCCCGGGGAAGGTGAAGACCAGCAACAGCTTTCAGGGCTGCCACCTTCCGTGTGGGACAAGGAGCCGGACGTTTGCCTTTTCGGGAACAGGCTCTGCCGAGGATGCGCACCGTGAGCTGTTCCTTCTCTGGGCAAGCACAGATCCGAATACCTGTTGTGCCTATGACTAGGCTGCCCGGGGAAGGTGAAGACCAGCAACAGCTTTCAGGGCTGCCACCTTCCGTGTGGGACAAGGAGCCGGACGTTTGCCTTTTCGGGAACAGGCTCTGCCGAGGATGCGCAGCGTGAGATGGTCCTTCTCTGGGCAAGCACAGATCCCAAAAGCTTTTGTGCCTGTGAACAGGCTGCCCGGGGAAGGTGAAGACCAGCAACAGCTTTCAGGGCTGCCACCTTCCGTGTGGGACAAGGAGCCGGACGTTTGCCTTTTCAGGAACAGGCTCTGCCGAGGATGCGCACCGTGAGAGATTGCATCTTTGGGAAAGCAGAGATTCCCAGTGCGGTTGTGCCTGTGAGTAGGCTGCCCGGGGAAGGTGAAGACCAGCAACAGCTTTCAGGGCTGCCACCTTCCGTGTGGGACAAGGAGCCGGACGTTTGCCTTTTCGGGAACAGGTTCTGCCGAGGATGCGCACCGTGAGCTGTTCCTTCTCTGGGCAAGCACAGATCCGAATACCTGTTGTGCCTATGAATAGGCTGCCCGGGGAAGGTGAAGACCAGCAACAGCTTTCAGGGCTGCCACCTTCCGTGTGGGACAAGGAGCCGGACGTTTGCCTTTTCGGGAACAGGCTCTGCCGAGGATGCGCACCGTGAGAGATTGCGTCTTTGGGAAAGCAGAGAGTGCCAGTGCGGTTGTGCCTGTGAGTAGGCTGCCCGGGGAAGGTGAAGACCAGCAACAGCTTTCAGGGCTGCCACCTTCCTTGTGGGACAAGGAGCCGGACGTTTGCCTTTTCGGGAACAGGCTCTGCCGAGGATGCGCACCGTGAGAGATTGCGTCTTTGGGAAAGCAGAGATTCCCAGTGCGGTTGTGCCTGTGAGTAGGCTGCCCGGGGAAGGTGAAGACCAGCAACAGCTTTCAGGGCTGCCACCTTCCGTGTGGGACAAGGAGCCGGACGTTTGCCTTTTCGGGAACAGGCTCTGCCGAGGATGCGCACCGTGAGAGATTGCATCTTTGGGAAAGCAGAGATTCCCAGTGCGGTTGTGCCTGTGAGTAGGCTGCCCGGGGAAGGTGAAGACCAGCAACAGCTTTCCGGGCTGCCACCTTCCGTGTGGGACAAGGAGCCGGACGTTTGCCTTTTCGGGAACAGGCTCTGCCGAGGATGCGCACCGTGAGAGATTGCGTCTTTGGGAAAGCAGAGAGTCCCAGTGCGGTTGTGCCTGTGAGTAGGCTGCCCGGGGAAGGTGAAGACCAGCAACAGCTTTCAGGGCTGCCACCTTCCGTGTGGGACAAGGAGCCGGACGTTTGCCTTTTCGGGAACAGGCTCTGCTGAGGTTTAGCACCGTGAATGATTGCATCTTTGGGAAAGCAGAGGTCCCAATATCTGTTGTGCCTGTGAGTAGGCTGCCCGGGGAAGGTGAAGACCAGCAACAGCTTTCAGGGCTGCCACCTTCCGTGTGGGACAAGGAGCCGGACGTTTGCCTTTTCGGGAACAGGCTCTGCCGAGGATGCGCACCGTGAGAGATTGCGTCTTTGGGAAAGCAGAGATTCCCAGTGCGGTTGTGCCTGTGACTAGGCTGCCCGGGGAAGGTGAAGACCAGCAACAGCTTTCAGGGCTGCCACCTTCCGTGTGGGACAAGGAGCCGGACGTTTGCCTTTTCGGGAACAGGCTCTGCCGAGGATGCGCACCGTGAGAGATTGCGTCTTTGGGAAAGCAGAGATTCCCAGTGCGGTTGTGCCTGTGAGTAGGCTGCCCGGGGAAGGTGAAGACCAGCAACAGCTTTCAGGGCTGCCACCTTCCGTGTGGGACAAGGAGCCGGACGTTTGCCTTTTCGGGAACAGGCTCTGCCGAGGATGCGCACCGTGAGCTGTTCCTTCTCTGGGCAAGCACAGATCCGAATACCTGTTGTGCCTATGACTAGGCTGCCCGGGGAAGGTGAAGACCAGCAACAGCTTTCAGGGCTGCCACCTTCCGTGTGGGACAAGGAGCCGGACGTTTGCCTTTTCGGGAACAGGCTCTGCCGAGGATGCGCACCGTGAGAGATTGCGTCTTTGGGAAAGCAGAGATTCCCAGTGCGGTTGTGCCTGTGACTAGGCTGCCCGGGGAAGGTGAAGACCAGCAACAGCTTTCAGGGCTGCCACCTTCCGTGTGGGACAAGGAGCCGGACGTTTGCCTTTTCGGGAACAGGCTCTGCCGAGGATGCGCACCATGAGCTGTTCCTTCTCTGGGCAAGCACAGATCCGAATACCTGTTGTGCCTGTGAACAGGCTGCCCGGGGAAGGTGAAGACCAGCAACAGCTTTCAGGGCTGCCACCTTCCGTGTGGGACAAGGAGCCGGACGTTTGCCTTTTCGGGAACAGGCTCTGCCGAGGATGCGCACCGTGAGAGATTGCATCTTTGGGAAAGCAGAGATTCCCAGTGCGGTTGTGCCTGTGACTAGGCTGCCCGGGGAAGGTGAAGACCAGCAACAGCTTTCAGGGCTGCCACCTTCCGTGTGGGACAAGGAGCCGGACGTTTGCCTTTTCGGGAACAGGCTCTGCCGAGGATGCGCACCATGAGCTGTTCCTTCTCTGGGCAAGCACAGATCCGAATACCTGTTGTGCCTGTGACTCGGCTGCCCGGGGAAGGTGAAGACCAGCAACAGCTTTCAGGGCTGCCACCTTCCGTGTGGGACAAGGAGCCGGACGTTTGCCTTTTCGGGAACAGGCTCTGCCGAGGATGCGCACCGTGAGAGATTGCGTCTTTGGGAAAGCAGAGATTCCCAGTGCGGTTGTGCCTGTGAGTAGGCTGCCCGGGGAAGGTGAAGACCAGCAACAGCTTTCAGGGCTGCCACCTTCCGTGTGGGACAAGGAGCCGGACGTTTGCCTTTTCGGGAACAGGCTCTGCCGAGGATGCGCACCGTGAGCTGTTCCTTCTCTGGGCAAGCACAGATCCCAAAACCTGTTGTGCCTATGAACAGGCTGCCCGGGGAAGGTGAAGACCAGCAACAGCTTTCAGGGCTGCCACCTGCCGTGTGGGACAAGGAGCCGGACGTTTGCCTTTTCGGGAACAGGCTCTGCCGAGGATGCGCACCGTGAGATGTTCCTTCTCTGGGCAAGCACAGATCCCAAAACCTGTTGTGCCTGTGAACAGGCTGCCCGGGGAAGGTGAAGACCAGCAACAGCTTTCAGGGCTGCCACCTTCCGTGTGGGACAAGGAGCCGGACGTTTGCCTTTTCGGGAACAGGCTCTGCCGAGGATGCGCACCGTGAGCTGTTCCTTCTCTGGGCAAGCACAGATCCCAAAACCTGTTGTGCCTATGAACAGGCTGCCCGGGGAAGGTGAAGACCAGCAACAGCTTTCAGGGCTGCCACCTTCCGTGTGGGACAAGGAGCCGGACGTTTGCCTTTTCGGGAACAGGCTCTGCCGAGGATGCGCAGCGTGAGATGGTCCTTCTCTGGGCAAGCACAGATCCCAAAAGCTTTTGTGCCTGTGAGTAGGCTGCCCGGGGAAGGTGAAGACCAGCAACAGCTTTCAGGGCTGCCACCTTCCGTGTGGGACAAGGAGCCGGACGTTTGCCTTTTCAGGAACAGGCTCTGCTGAGGATGCGCACCGTGAGAGATTGCGTCTTTGGGAAAGCAGAGATTCCCAGTGCGGTTGTGCCTGTGAGTAGGCTGCCCGGGGAAGGTGAAGACCAGCAACAGCTTTCAGGGCTGCCACCTTCCGTGTGGGACAAGGAGCCGGACGTTTGCCTTTTCGGGAACAGGTTCTGCCGAGGATGCGCACCGTGAGCTGTTCCTTCTCTGGGCAAGCACAGATCCGAATACCTGTTGTGCCTATGAATAGGCTGCCCGGGGAAGGTGAAGACCAGCAACAGCTTTCAGGGCTGCCACCTTCCGTGTGGGACAAGGAGCCGGACGTTTGCCTTTTCGGGAACAGGCTCTGCCGAGGATGCGCACCGTGAGAGATTGCGTCTTTGGGAAAGCAGAGAGTCCCAGTGCGGTTGTGCCTGTGAGTAGGCTGCCCGGGGAAGGTGAAGACCAGCAACAGCTTTCAGGGCTGCCACCTTCCGTGTGGGACAAGGAGCCGGACGTTTGCCTTTTCGGGAACAGGCTCTGCCGAGGATGCGCACCGTGAGAGATTGCGTCTTTGGGAAAGCAGAGATTCCCAGTGCGGTTGTGCCTGTGACTAGGCTGCCCGGGGAAGGTGAAGACCAGCAACAGCTTTCAGGGCTGCCACCTTCCGTGTGGGACAAGGAGCCGGACGTTTGCCTTTTCGGGAACAGGATCTGCCGAGGATGCGCACCGTGAGCTGTTCCTTCTCTGGGCAAGCACAGATCCGAATACCTGTTGTGCCTATGAACAGGCTGCCCGGGGAAGGTGAAGACCAGCAACAGCTTTCAGGGCTGCCACCTTCCGTGTGGGACAAGGAGCCGGACGTTTGCCTTTTCGGGAACAGGCTCTGCCGAGGATGCGCACCGTGAGAGATTGCATCTTTGGGAAAGCAGAGATTCCCAGTGCGGTTGTGCCTGTGAGTAGGCTGCCCGGGGAAGGTGAAGACCAGCAACAGCTTTCAGGGCTGCCACCTTCCGTGTGGGACAAGGAGCCGGACGTTTGCCTTTTCGGGAACAGGCTCTGCCGAGGATGCGCACCGTGAGAGATTGCGTCTTTGGGAAAGCAGAGATTCCCAGTGCGGTTGTGCCTGTGAGTACGCTGCCCGGGGAAGGTGAAGACCAGCAACAGCTTTCCGGGCTGCCACCTTCCGTGTGGGACAAGGAGCCGGACGTTTGCCTTTTCGGGAACAGGCTCTGCCGAGGATGCGCACCGTGAGAGATTGCGTCTTTGGGAAAGCAGAGAGTCCCAGTGCGGTTGTGCCTGTGAGTAGGCTGCCCGGGGAAGGTGAAGACCAGCAACAGCTTTCAGGGCTGCCACCTTCCGTGTGGGACAAGGAGCCGGACGTTTGCCTTTTCGGGAACAGGATCTGCTGAGGTTTAGCACCGTGAATGATTGCATCTTTGGGAAAGCAGAGGTCCCAATATCTGTTGTGCCTGTGAGTAGGCTGCCCGGGGAAGGTGAAGACCAGCAACAGCTTTCAGGGCTGCCACCTTCCGTGTGGGACAAGGAGCCGGACGTTTGCCTTTTCGGGAACAGGCTCTGCCGAGGATGCGCACCGTGAGCTGTTCCTTCTCTGGGCAAGCACAGATCCGAATACCTGTTGTGCCTATGAATAGGCTGCCCGGGGAAGGTGAAGACCAGCAACAGCTTTCAGGGCTGCCACCTTCCGTGTGGGACAAGGAGCCGGACGTTTGCCTTTTCGGGAACAGGCTCTGCCGAGGATGCGCACCGTGAGAGATTGCGTCTTTGGGAAAGCAGAGATTCCCAGTGCGGTTGTGCCTGTGAGTAGGCTGCCCGGGGAAGGTGAAGACCAGCAACAGCTTTCAGGGCTGCCACCTTCCGTGTGGGACAAGGAGCCGGACGTTTGCCTTTTCGGGAACAGGCTCTGCCGAGGATGCGCACCGTGAGCTGTTCCTTCTCTGGGCAAGCACAGATCCCAAAACCTGTTGTGCCTATGAACAGGCTGCCCGGGGAAGGTGAAGACCAGCAACAGCTTTCAGGGCTGCCACCTGCCGTGAGGGACAAGGAGCCGGACGTTTGCCTTTTCGGGAACAGGCTCTGCCGAGGATGCGCACCGTGAGATGTTCCTTCTCTGGGCAAGCACAGATCCCAAAACCTGTTGTGCCTGTGAACAGGCTGCCCGGGGAAGGTGAAGACCAGCAACAGCTTTCAGGGCTGCCACCTTCCGTGTGGGACAAGGAGCCGGACGTTTGCCTTTTCGGGAACAGGCTCTGCCGAGGATGCGCACCGTGAGAGATTGCGTCTTTGGGAAAGCAGAGATTCCCAGTGCGGTTGTGCCTGTGAGTAGGCTGCCCGGGGAAGGTGAAGACCAGCAACAGCTTTCAGGGCTGCCACCTTCCGTGTGGGACAAGGAGCCGGACGTTTGCCTTTTCGGGAACAGGCTCTGCTGAGGTTTAGCACCGTGAATGATTGCATCTTTGGGAAAGCAGAGGTCCCAATATCTGTTGTGCCTGTGAGTAGGCTGCCCGGGGAAGGTGAAGACCAGCAACAGCTTTCAGGGCTGCCACCTTCCGTGTGGGACAAGGAGCCGGACGTTTGCCTTTTCGGGAACAGGCTCTGCCGAGGATGCGCACCGTGAGAGATTGCGTCTTTGGGAAAGCAGAGATTCCCAGTGCGGTTGTGCCTGTGACTAGGCTGCCCGGGGAAGGTGAAGACCAGCAACAGCTTTCAGGGCTGCCACCTTCCGTGTGGGACAAGGAGCCGGACGTTTGCCTTTTCGGGAACAGGCTCTGCCGAGGATGCGCACCGTGAGAGATTGCGTCTTTGGGAAAGCAGAGATTCCCAGTGCGGTTGTGCCTGTGAGTAGGCTGCCCGGGGAAGGTGAAGACCAGCAACAGCTTTCAGGGCTGCCACCTTCCGTGTGGGACAAGGAGCCGGACGTTTGCCTTTTCGGGAACAGGCTCTGCCGAGGATGCGCACCGTGAGCTGTTCCTTCTCTGGGCAAGCACAGATCCGAATACCTGTTGTGCCTATGACTAGGCTGCCCGGGGAAGGTGAAGACCAGCAACAGCTTTCAGGGCTGCCACCTTCCGTGTGGGACAAGGAGCCGGACGTTTGCCTTTTCGGGAACAGGCTCTGCCGAGGATGCGCACCGTGAGAGATTGCGTCTTTGGGAAAGCAGAGATTCCCAGTGCGGTTGTGCCTGTGACTAGGCTGCCCGGGGAAGGTGAAGACCAGCAACAGCTTTCAGGGCTGCCACCTTCCGTGTGGGACAAGGAGCCGGACGTTTGCCTTTTCGGGAACAGGCTCTGCCGAGGATGCGCACCATGAGCTGTTCCTTCTCTGGGCAAGCACAGATCCGAATACCTGTTGTGCCTGTGAACAGGCTGCCCGGGGAAGGTGAAGACCAGCAACAGCTTTCAGGGCTGCCACCTTCCGTGTGGGACAAGGAGCCGGACGTTTGCCTTTTCGGGAACAGGCTCTGCCGAGGATGCGCACCGTGAGAGATTGCATCTTTGGGAAAGCAGAGATTCCCAGTGCGGTTGTGCCTGTGACTAGGCTGCCCGGGGAAGGTGAAGACCAGCAACAGCTTTCAGGGCTGCCACCTTCCGTGTGGGACAAGGAGCCGGACGTTTGCCTTTTCGGGAACAGGCTCTGCCGAGGATGCGCACCATGAGCTGTTCCTTCTCTGGGCAAGCACAGATCCGAATACCTGTTGTGCCTGTGACTCGGCTGCCCGGGGAAGGTGAAGACCAGCAACAGCTTTCAGGGCTGCCACCTTCCGTGTGGGACAAGGAGCCGGACGTTTGCCTTTTCGGGAACAGGCTCTGCCGAGGATGCGCACCGTGAGAGATTGCGTCTTTGGGAAAGCAGAGATTCCCAGTGCGGTTGTGCCTGTGAGTAGGCTGCCCGGGGAAGGTGAAGACCAGCAACAGCTTTCAGGGCTGCCACCTTCCGTGTGGGACAAGGAGCCGGACGTTTGCCTTTTCGGGAACAGGCTCTGCCGAGGATGCGCACCGTGAGCTGTTCCTTCTCTGGGCAAGCACAGATCCCAAAACCTGTTGTGCCTATGAACAGGCTGCCCGGGGAAGGTGAAGACCAGCAACAGCTTTCAGGGCTGCCACCTGCCGTGTGGGACAAGGAGCCGGACGTTTGCCTTTTCGGGAACAGGCTCTGCCGAGGATGCGCACCGTGAGATGTTCCTTCTCTGGGCAAGCACAGATCCCAAAACCTGTTGTGCCTGTGAACAGGCTGCCCGGGGAAGGTGAAGACCAGCAACAGCTTTCAGGGCTGCCACCTTCCGTGTGGGACAAGGAGCCGGACGTTTGCCTTTTCGGGAACAGGCTCTGCCGAGGATGCGCACCGTGAGCTGTTCCTTCTCTGGGCAAGCACAGATCCCAAAACCTGTTGTGCCTATGAACAGGCTGCCCGGGGAAGGTGAAGACCAGCAACAGCTTTCAGGGCTGCCACCTTCCGTGTGGGACAAGGAGCCGGACGTTTGCCTTTTCGGGAACAGGCTCTGCCGAGGATGCGCAGCGTGAGATGGTCCTTCTCTGGGCAAGCACAGATCCCAAAAGCTTTTGTGCCTGTGAGTAGGCTGCCCGGGGAAGGTGAAGACCAGCAACAGCTTTCAGGGCTGCCACCTTCCGTGTGGGACAAGGAGCCGGACGTTTGCCTTTTCAGGAACAGGCTCTGCTGAGGATGCGCACCGTGAGAGATTGCGTCTTTGGGAAAGCAGAGATTCCCAGTGCGGTTGTGCCTGTGAGTAGGCTGCCCGGGGAAGGTGAAGACCAGCAACAGCTTTCCGGGCTGCCACCTTCCGTGTGGGACAAGGAGCCGGACGTTTGCCTTTTCGGGAACAGGTTCTGCCGAGGATGCGCACCGTGAGCTGTTCCTTCTCTGGGCAAGCACAGATCCGAATACCTGTTGTGCCTATGAATAGGCTGCCCGGGGAAGGTGAAGACCAGCAACAGCTTTCAGGGCTGCCACCTTCCGTGTGGGACAAGGAGCCGGACGTTTGCCTTTTCGGGAACAGGCTCTGCCGAGGATGCGCACCGTGAGAGATTGCGTCTTTGGGAAAGCAGAGAGTCCCAGTGCGGTTGTGCCTGTGAGTAGGCTGCCCGGGGAAGGTGAAGACCAGCAACAGCTTTCAGGGCTGCCACCTTCCGTGTGGGACAAGGAGCCGGACGTTTGCCTTTTCGGGAACAGGCTCTGCCGAGGATGCGCACCGTGAGAGATTGCGTCTTTGGGAAAGCAGAGATTCCCAGTGCGGTTGTGCCTGTGACTAGGCTGCCCGGGGAAGGTGAAGACCAGCAACAGCTTTCAGGGCTGCCACCTTCCGTGTGGGACAAGGAGCCGGACGTTTGCCTTTTCGGGAACAGGATCTGCCGAGGATGCGCACCGTGAGCTGTTCCTTCTCTGGGCAAGCACAGATCCGAATACCTGTTGTGCCTATGAACAGGCTGCCCGGGGAAGGTGAAGACCAGCAACAGCTTTCAGGGCTGCCACCTTCCGTGTGGGACAAGGAGCCGGACGTTTGCCTTTTCGGGAACAGGCTCTGCCGAGGATGCGCACCGTGAGAGATTGCATCTTTGGGAAAGCAGAGATTCCCAGTGCGGTTGTGCCTGTGAGTAGGCTGCCCGGGGAAGGTGAAGACCAGCAACAGCTTTCAGGGCTGCCACCTTCCGTGTGGGACAAGGAGCCGGACTTTTGCCTTTTCGGGAACAGGCTCTGCCGAGGATGCGCACCGTGAGAGATTGCGTCTTTGGGAAAGCAGAGATTCCCAGTGCGGTTGTGCCTGTGAGTACGCTGCCCGGGGAAGGTGAAGACCAGCAACAGCTTTCCGGGCTGCCACCTTCCGTGTGGGACAAGGAGCCGGACGTTTGCCTTTTCGGGAACAGGCTCTGCCGAGGATGCGCACCGTGAGAGATTGCGTCTTTGGGAAAGCAGAGAGTCCCAGTGCGGTTGTGCCTGTGAGTAGGCTGCCCGGGGAAGGTGAAGACCAGCAACAGCTTTCAGGGCTGCCACCTTCCGTGTGGGACAAGGAGCCGGACGTTTGCCTTTTCGGGAACAGGATCTGCTGAGGTTTAGCACCGTGAATGATTGCATCTTTGGGAAAGCAGAGGTCCCAATATCTGTTGTGCCTGTGAGTAGGCTGCCCGGGGAAGGTGAAGACCAGCAACAGCTTTCAGGGCTGCCACCTTCCGTGTGGGACAAGGAGCCGGACGTTTGCCTTTTCGGGAACAGGCTCTGCCGAGGATGCGCACCGTGAGCTGTTCCTTCTCTGGGCAAGCACAGATCCGAATACCTGTTGTGCCTATGAATAGGCTGCCCGGGGAAGGTGAAGACCAGCAACAGCTTTCAGGGCTGCCACCTTCCGTGTGGGACAAGGAGCCGGACGTTTGCCTTTTCGGGAACAGGCTCTGCCGAGGATGCGCACCGTGAGAGATTGCGTCTTTGGGAAAGCAGAGATTCCCAGTGCGGTTGTGCCTGTGAGTAGGCTGCCCGGGGAAGGTGAAGACCAGCAACAGCTTTCAGGGCTGCCACCTTCCGTGTGGGACAAGGAGCCGGACGTTTGCCTTTTCGGGAACAGGCTCTGCCGAGGATGCGCACCGTGAGCTGTTCCTTCTCTGGGCAAGCACAGATCCCAAAACCTGTTGTGCCTATGAACAGGCTGCCCGGGGAAGGTGAAGACCAGCAACAGCTTTCAGGGCTGCCACCTGCCGTGAGGGACAAGGAGCCGGACGTTTGCCTTTTCGGGAACAGGCTCTGCCGAGGATGCGCACCGTGAGATGTTCCTTCTCTGGGCAAGCACAGATCCCAAAACCTGTTGTGCCTGTGAACAGGCTGCCCGGGGAAGGTGAAGACCAGCAACAGCTTTCAGGGCTGCCACCTTCCGTGTGGGACAAGGAGCCGGACGTTTGCCTTTTCGGGAACAGGCTCTGCCGAGGATGCGCACCGTGAGCTGTTCCTTCTCTGGGCAAGCACAGATCCCAAAACCTGTTGTGCCTATGAACAGGCTGCCCGGGGAAGGTGAAGACCAGCAACAGCTTTCAGGGCTGCCACCTTCCGTGTGGGACAAGGAGCCGGACGTTTGCCTTTTCGGGAACAGGCTCTGCCGAGGATGCGCACCGTGAGCTGTTCCTTCTCTGGGCAAGCACAGATCCCAAAAGCTGTTGTGCCTATGAATAGGCTGCCCGGGGAAGGTGAAGACCAGCAACAGCTTTCAGGGCTGCCACCTTCCGTGTGGGAGAAGGAGCCGGACGTTTGCCTTTTCGGGAACAGGCTCTGCCGAGGATGCGCACCGTGAGAGATTGCGTCTTTGGGAAAGCAGAGATTCCCAGTGCGGTTGTGCCTGTGAGTAGGCTGCCCGGGGAAGGTGAAGACCAGCAACAGCTTTCAGGGCTGCCACCTTCCGTGTGGGACAAGGAGCCGGACGTTTGCCTTTTCGGGAACAGGCTCTGCCGAGGATGCGCACCGTGAGAGATTGCGTCTTTGGGAAAGCAGAGATTCCCAGTGCGGTTGTGCCTGTGAGTAGGCTGCCCGGGGAAGGTGAAGACCAGCAACAGCTTTCAGGGCTGCCACCTTCCGTGTGGGACAAGGAGCCGGACGTTTGCCTTTTCGGGAACAGGCTCTGCCGAGGATGCGCACCGTGAGAGATTGCGTCTTTGGGAAAGCAGAGATTCCCAGTGCGGTTGTGCCTGTGAGTAGGCTGCCCGGGGAAGGTGAAGACCAGCAACAGCTTTCAGGGCTGCCACCTTCCGTGTGGGACAAGGAGCCGGACGTTTGCCTTTTCGGGAACAGGCTCTGCCGAGGATGCGCACCGTGAGAGATTGCGTCTTTGGGAAAGCACAGATCCCAAAACCCTTTGTGCCTGTGACTAGGCTGCCCGGGGAAGGTGAAGACCAGCAACAGCTTTCAGGGCTGCCACCTTCCGTGTGGGACAAGGAGCCGGACGTTTGCCTTTTCGGGAACAGGCTCTGCCGAGGATGCGCACCGTGAGAGATTGCGTCTTTGGGAAAGCAGAGATTCCCAGTGCGGTTGTGCCTGTGAGTAGGCTGCCCGGGGAAGGTGAAGACCAGCAACAGCTTTCAGGGCTGCCACCTTCCGTGTGGGACAAGGAGCCGGACGTTTGCCTTTTCGGGGACAGGCTCTGCCGAGGATGCGCACCGTGAGCTGTTCCTTCTCTGGGCAAGCACAGATCCGAATACCTGTTGTGCCTGTGAACAGGCTGCCCGGGGAAGGTGAAGACCAGCAACAGCTTTCAGGGCTGCCACCTTCCGTGTGGGACAAGGAGCCGGACGTTTGCCTTTTCGGGAACAGGCTCTGCCGAGGATGCGCACCGTGAGAGATTGCGTCTTTGGGAAAGCAGAGATTCCCAGTGCGGTTGTGCCTGTGAGTAGGCTGCCCGGGGAAGGTGAAGACCAGCAACAGCTTTCAGGGCTGCCACCTTCCGTGTGGGACAAGGAGCCGGACGTTTGCCTTTTCGGGAACAGGCTCTGCCGAGGATGCGCACCGTGAGAGATTGCATCTTTGGGAAAGCAGAGATTCCCAGTGCGGTTGTGCCTGTGAGTAGGCTGCCCGGGGAAGGTGAAGACCAGCAACAGCTTTCAGGGCTGCCACCTGCCGTGTGGGACAAGGAGCCGGACGTTTGCCTTTTCGGGAACAGGCTCTGCCGAGGATGCGCACCGTGAGCTGTTCCTTCTCTGGGCAAGCACAGATCCCAAAACCTGTTGTGCCTGTGAACAGGCTGCCCGGGGAAGGTGAAGACCAGCAACAGCTTTCAGGGCTGCCACCTTCCGTGTGGGACAAGGAGCCGGACGTTTGCCTTTTCGGGAACAGGCTCTGCCGAGGATGCGCACCGTGAGCTGTTCCTTCTCTGGGCAAGCACAGATCCGAATACCTGTTGTGCCTATGAATAGGCTGCCCGGGGAAGGTGAAGACCAGCAACAGCTTTCAGGGCTGCCACCTTCCGTGTGGGACAAGGAGCCGGACGTTTGCCTTTTCGGGAACAGGCTCTGCCGAGGATGCGCACCGTGAGCTGTTCCTTCTCTGGGCAAGCACAGATCCGAATACCTGTTGTGCCTGTGAACAGGCTGCCCGGGGAAGGTGAAGACCAGCAACAGCTTTCAGGGCTGCCACCTTCCGTGTGGGACAAGGAGCCGGACGTTTGCCTTTTCGGGAACAGGCTCTGCCGAGGATGCGCACCGTGAGCTGTTCCTTCTCTGGGCAAGCACAGATCCGAATACCTGTTGTGCCTGTGAACAGGCTGCCCGGGGAAGGTGAAGACCAGCAACAGCTTTCAGGGCTGCCACCTTCCGTGTGGGACAAGGAGCCGGACGTTTGCCTTTTCGGGAACAGGCTCTGCCGAGGATGCGCACCGTGAGAGATTGCGTCTTTGGGAAAGCAGAGATTCCCAGTGCGGTTGTGCCTGTGAGTAGGCTGCCCGGGGAAGGTGAAGACCAGCAACAGCTTTCAGGGCTGCCACCTTCCGTGTGGGACAAGGAGCCGGACGTTTGCCTTTTCGGGAACAGGCTCTGCCGAGGATGCGCACCATGAGCTGTTCCTTCTCTGGGCAAGCACAGATCCGAATACCTGTTGTGCCTGTGAACAGGCTGCCCGGGGAAGGTGAAGACCAGCAACAGCTTTCAGGGCTGCCACCTTCCGTGTGGGACAAGGAGCCGGACGTTTGCCTTTTCGGGAACAGGCTCTGCCGAGGATGCGCACCGTGAGAGATTGCATCTTTGGGAAAGCAGAGATTCCCAGTGCGGTTGTGCCTGTGACTAGGCTGCCCGGGGAAGGTGAAGACCAGCAACAGCTTTCAGGGCTGCCACCTTCCGTGTGGGACAAGGAGCCGGACGTTTGCCTTTTCGGGAACAGGCTCTGCCGAGGATGCGCACTGTGAGCTGTTCCTTCTCTGGGCAAGCACAGATCCGAATACCTGTTGTGCCTGTGACTCGGCTGCCCGGGGAAGGTGAAGACCAGCAACAGCTTTCAGGGCTGCCACCTTCCGTGTGGGACAAGGAGCCGGACGTTTCCCTTTTCGGGAACAGGCTCTGCCGAGGATGCGCACCGTGAGAGATTGCGTCTTTGGGAAAGCAGAGATTCCCAGTGCGGTTGTGCCTGTGAGTAGGCTGCCCGGGGAAGGTGAAGACCAGCAACAGCTTTCAGGGCTGCCACCTTCCGTGTGGGACAAGGAGCCGGACGTTTGCCTTTTCGGGAACAGGCTCTGCCGAGGATGCGCACCGTGAGCTGTTCCTTCTCTGGGCAAGCACAGATCCCAAAACCTGTTGTGCCTATGAACAGGCTGCCCGGGGAAGGTGAAGACCAGCAACAGCTTTCAGGGCTGCCACCTGCCGTGTGGGACAAGGAGCCGGACGTTTGCCTTTTCGGGAACAGGCTCTGCCAAGGATGCGCACCGTGAGCTGTTCCTTCTCTGGGCAAGCACAGATCCCAAAACCTGTTGTGCCTGTGAACAGGCTGCCCGGGGAAGGTGAAGACCAGCAACAGCTTTCAGGGCTGCCACCTTCCGTGTGGGACAAGGAGCCGGACGTTTGCCTTTTCGGGAACAGGCTCTGCCGAGGATGCGCACCGTGAGAGATTGCGTCTTTGGGAAAGCAGAGATTCCCAGTGCGGTTGTGCCTGTGAGTAGGCTGCCCGGGGAAGGTGAAGACCAGCAACAGCTTTCAGGGCTGCCACCTTCCGTGTGGGACAAGGAGCCGGACGTTTGCCTTTTCGGGAACAGGCTCTGCCGAGGATGCGCACCGTGAGAGATTGCGTCTTTGGGAAAGCAAAGATCCCAAAACCCTTTGTGCCTGTGAGTAGGCTGCCCGGGGAAGGTGAAGACCAGCAACAGCTTTCAGGGCTGCCACCTTCCGTGTGGGACAAGGAGCCGGACGTTTGCCTTTTCGGGAACAGGCTCTGCCGAGGATGCGCACCGTGAGAGATTGCGTCTTTGGGAAAGCAGAGATTCCCAGTGCGGTTGTGCCTGTGAGTAGGCTGCCCGGGGAAGGTGAAGACCAGCAACAGCTTTCAGGGCTGCCACCTTCCGTGTGGGACAAGGAGCCGGACGTTTGCCTTTTCGGGAACAGGCTCTGCCGAGGATGCGCACCGTGAGAGATTGCATCTTTGGGAAAGCAGAGATTCCCAGTGCGGTTGTGCCTGTGACTAGGCTGCCCGGGGAAGGTGAAGACCAGCAACAGCTTTCAGGGCTGCCACCTTCCGTGTGGGACAAGGAGCCGGACGTTTGCCTTTTCGGGAACAGGCTCTGCCGAGGATGCGCACTGTGAGCTGTTCCTTCTCTGGGCAAGCACAGATCCGAATACCTGTTGTGCCTGTGACTCGGCTGCCCGGGGAAGGTGAAGACCAGCAACAGCTTTCAGGGCTGCCACCTTCCGTGTGGGACAAGGAGCCGGACGTTTCCCTTTTCGGGAACAGGCTCTGCCGAGGATGCGCACCGTGAGAGATTGCGTCTTTGGGAAAGCAGAGATTCCCAGTGCGGTTGTGCCTGTGAGTAGGCTGCCCGGGGAAGGTGAAGACCAGCAACAGCTTTCAGGGCTGCCACCTTCCGTGTGGGACAAGGAGCCGGACGTTTGCCTTTTCGGGAACAGGCTCTGCCGAGGATGCGCACCGTGAGCTGTTCCTTCTCTGGGCAAGCACAGATCCCAAAACCTGTTGTGCCTATGAACAGGCTGCCCGGGGAAGGTGAAGACCAGCAACAGCTTTCAGGGCTGCCACCTGCCGTGTGGGACAAGGAGCCGGACGTTTGCCTTTTCGGGAACAGGCTCTGCCAAGGATGCGCACCGTGAGCTGTTCCTTCTCTGGGCAAGCACAGATCCCAAAACCTGTTGTGCCTGTGAACAGGCTGCCCGGGGAAGGTGAAGACCAGCAACAGCTTTCAGGGCTGCCACCTTCCGTGTGGGACAAGGAGCCGGACGTTTGCCTTTTCGGGAACAGGCTCTGCCGAGGATGCGCACCGTGAGAGATTGCGTCTTTGGGAAAGCAGAGATTCCCAGTGCGGTTGTGCCTGTGAGTAGGCTGCCCGGGGAAGGTGAAGACCAGCAACAGCTTTCAGGGCTGCCACCTTCCGTGTGGGACAAGGAGCCGGACGTTTGCCTTTTCGGGAACAGGCTCTGCCGAGGATGCGCACCGTGAGAGATTGCGTCTTTGGGAAAGCAAAGATCCCAAAACCCTTTGTGCCTGTGAGTAGGCTGCCCGGGGAAGGTGAAGACCAGCAACAGCTTTCAGGGCTGCCACCTTCCGTGTGGGACAAGGAGCCGGACGTTTGCCTTTTCGGGAACAGGCTCTGCCGAGGATGCGCACCGTGAGAGATTGCGTCTTTGGGAAAGCAGAGATTCCCAGTGCGGTTGTGCCTGTGAGTAGGCTGCCCGGGGAAGGTGAAGACCAGCAACAGCTTTCAGGGCTGCCACCTTCCGTGTGGGACAAGGAGCCGGACGTTTGCCTTTTCGGGAACAGGCTCTGCCGAGGATGCGCACCGTGAGAGATTGCGTCTTTGGGAAAGCAGAGATTCCCAGTGCGGTTGTGCCTGTGAGTAGGCTGCCCGGGGAAGGTGAAGACCAGCAACAGCTTTCAGGGCTGCCACCTTCCGTGTGGGACAAGGAGCCGGACGTTTGCCTTTTCGGGAACAGGCTCTGCCGAGGATGCGCACCGTGAGAGATTGCGTCTTTGGGAAAGCACAGATCCCAAAACCCTTTGTGCCTGTGACTAGGCTGCCCGGGGAAGGTGAAGACCAGCAACAGCTTTCAGGGCTGCCACCTTCCGTGTGGGACAAGGAGCCGGACGTTTGCCTTTTCGGGAACAGGCTCTGCCGAGGATGCGCACCGTGAGAGATTGCGTCTTTGGGAAAGCAGAGATTCCCAGTGCGGTTGTGCCTGTGAGTAGGCTGCCCGGGGAAGGTGAAGACCAGCAACAGCTTTCAGGGCTGCCACCTTCCGTGTGGGACAAGGAGCCGGACGTTTGCCTTTTCGGGAACAGGCTCTGCCGAGGATGCGCACCGTGAGCTGTTCCTTCTCTGGGCAAGCACAGATCCGAATACCTGTTGTGCCTGTGAACAGGCTGCCCGGGGAAGGTGAAGACCAGCAACAGCTTTCAGGGCTGCCACCTTCCGTGTGGGACAAGGAGCCGGACGTTTGCCTTTTCGGGAACAGGCTCTGCCGAGGATGCGCACCGTGAGAGATTGCGTCTTTGGGAAAGCAGAGATTCCCAGTGCGGTTGTGCCTGTGAGTAGGCTGCCCGGGGAAGGTGAAGACCAGCAACAGCTTTCAGGGCTGCCACCTTCCGTGTGGGACAAGGAGCCGGACGTTTGCCTTTTCGGGAACAGGCTCTGCCGAGGATGCGCACCGTGAGAGATTGCGTCTTTGGGAAAGCACAGATCCCAAAACCCTTTTTGCCTGTGAGTAGGCTGCCCGGGGAAGGTGAAGACCAGCAACAGCTTTCAGGGCTGCCACCTTCCGTGTGGGACAAGGAGCCGGACGTTTGCCTTTTCGGGAACAGGCTCTGCCGAGGATGCGCACCGTGAGAGATTGCGTCTTTGGGAAAGCAGAGATTCCCAGTGCGGTTGTGCCTGTGACTAGGCTGCCCGGGGAAGGTGAAGACCAGCAACAGCTTTCAGGGCTGCCACCTTCCGTGTGGGACAAGGAGCTGGACGTTTGCCTTTTCGGGAACAGGCTCTGCCGAGGATGCGCACCGTGAGATGTTCCTTCTCTGGGCAAGCACAGATCCGAATACCTGTTGTGCCTATGAACAGGCTGCCCGGGGAAGGTGAAGACCAGCAACAGCTTTCAGGGCTGCCACCTTCCGTGTGGGACAAGGAGCCGGACGTTTGCCTTTTCGGGAACAGGCTCTGCCGAGGATGCGCACCGTGAGCTGTTCCTTCTCTGGGCAAGCACAGATCCGAATACCTGTTGTGCCTGTGAACAGGCTGCCCGGGGAAGGTGAAGACCAGCAACAGCTTTCAGGGCTGCCACCTTCCGTGTGGGACAAGGAGCCGGACGTTTGCCTTTTCGGGAACAGGCTCTGCCGAGGATGCGCACCGTGAGCTGTTCCTTCTCTGGGCAAGCACAGATCCCAAAACCTGTTGTGCCTATGAACAGGCTGCCCGGGGAAGGTGAAGACCAGCAACAGCTTTCAGGGCTGCCACCTTCCGTGTGGGACAAGGAGCCGGACGTTTGCCTTTTCGGGAACAGGCTCTGCCGAGGATGCGCACCGTGAGCTGTTCCTTCTCTGGGCAAGCACAGATCCGAATACCTGTTGTGCCTATGACTAGGCTGCCCGGGGAAGGTGAAGACCAGCAACAGCTTTCAGGGCTGCCACCTTCCGTGTGGGACAAGGAGCCGGACGTTTGCCTTTTCGGGAACAGGCTCTGCCGAGGATGCGCACCGTGAGAGATTGCGTCTTTGGGAAAGCAGAGATTCCCAGTGCGGTTGTGCCTGTGAGTAGGCTGCCCAGGGAAGGTGAAGACCAGCAACAGCTTTCAGGGCTGCCACCTTCCGTGTGGGACAAGGAGCCGGACGTTTGCCTTTTCGGGAACAGGCTCTGCCGAGGATGCGCACCGTGAGCTGTTCCTTCTCTGGGCAAGCACAGATCCGAATACCTGTTGTGCCTATGACTAGGCTGCCCGGGGAAGGTGAAGACCAGCAACAGCTTTCAGGGCTGCCACCTTCCGTGTGGGACAAGGAGCCGGACGTTTGCCTTTTCGGGAACAGGCTCTGCCGAGGATGCGCACCGTGAGATGGTCCTTCTCTGGGCAAGCACAGATCCCAAAAGCTTTTGTGCCTGTGAGTAGGCTGCCCGGGGAAGGTGAAGACCAGCAACAGCTTTCAGGGCTGCCACCTTCCGTGTGGGACAAGGAGCCGGACGTTTGCCTTTTCGGGAACAGGCTCTGCCGAGGATGCGCACCGTGAGAGATTGCGTCTTTGGGAAAGCAGAGATTCCCAGTGCGGTTGTGCCTGTGAGTAGGCTGCCCGGGGAAGGTGAAGACCAGCAACAGCTTTCAGGGCTGCCACCTTCCGTGTGGGACAAGGAGCCGGACGTTTGCCTTTTCGGGAACAGGCTCTGCCGAGGATGCGCACCGTGAGAGATTGCGTCTTTGGGAAAGCACAGATCCCAAAACCCTTTGTGCCTGTGAGTAGGCTGCCCGGGGAAGGTGAAGACCAGCAACAGCTTTCAGGGCTGCCACCTTCCGTGTGGGACAAGGAGCCGGACGTTTGCCTTTTCGGGAACAGGCTCTGCTGAGGATGCGCACCGTGAGAGATTGCGTCTTTGGGAAAGCAGAGATTCCCAGTGCGGTTGTGCCTGTGAGTAGGCTGCCCGGGGAAGGTGAAGACCAGCAACAGCTTTCAGGGCTGCCACCTTCCGTGTGGGACAAGGAGCCGGACGTTTGCCTTTTCGGGAACAGGCTCTGCCGAGGATGCGCACCGTGAGAGATTGCGTCTTTGGGAAAGCAGAGATTCCCAGTGCGGTTGTGCCTGTGAGTAGGCTGCCCGGGGAAGGTGAAGACCAGCAACAGCTTTCAGGGCTGCCACCTTCCGTGTGGGACAAGGAGCCGGACGTTTGCCTTTTCGGGAACAGGCTCTGCCGAGGATGCGCACCATGAGCTGTTCCTTCTCTGGGCAAGCACAGATCCGAATACCTGTTGTGCCTGTGAACAAGCTGCCCGGGGAAGGTGAAGACCAGCAAGAGCTTTCAGGGCTGCCACCTTCCGTGTGGGACAAGGAGCCGGACGTTTGCCTTTTCGGGAACAGGCTCTGCCGAGGATGCGCACCGTGAGAGATTGCGTCTTTGGGAAAGCAGAGATTCCCAGTGCGGTTGTGCTTGTGAGTAGGCTGCCCGGGGAAGGTGAAGACCAGCAACAGCTTTCAGGGCTGCCACCTTCCGTGTGGGACAAGGAGCCGGACGTTTGCCTTTTCGGGAACAGGCTCTGCCGAGGATGCGCACCGTGAGCTGTTCCTTCTCTGGGCAAGCACAGATCCGAATACCTGTTGTGCCTATGACTAGGCTGCCCGGGGAAGGTGAAGACCAGCAACAGCTTTCAGGGCTGCCACCTTCCGTGTGGGACAAGGAGCCGGACGTTTGCCTTTTCGGGAACAGGCTCTGCCGAGGATGCGCACCGTGAGCTGTTCCTTCTCTGGGCAAGCACAGATCCCAAAACCTGTTGTGCCTGTGAACAGGCTGCCCGGGGAAGGTGAAGACCAGCAACAGCTTTCAGGGCTGCCACCTGCCGTGTGGGACAAGGAGCCGGACGTTTGCCTTTTCGGGAACAGGCTCTGCCGAGGATGCGCACCGTGAGATGGTCCTTCTCTGGGCAAGCACAGATCCCCAAACCTGTTGTGCCTGTGAACAGGCTGCCCGGGGAAGGTGAAGACCAGCAACAGCTTTCAGGGCTGCCACCTTCCGTGTGGGACAAGGAGCCGGACGTTTGCCTTTTCGGGAACAGGCTCTGCCGAGGATGCGCACCGTGAGAGATTGCGTCTTTGGGAAAGCAGAGATTCCCAGTGCGGTTGTGCCTGTGAGTAGGCTGCCCGGGGAAGGTGAAGACCAGCAACAGCTTTCAGGGCTGCCACCTTCCGTGTGGGACAAGGAGCCGGACGTTTGCCTTTTCGGGAACAGGCTCTGCCGAGGATGCGCACCGTGAGAGATTGCGTCTTTGGGAAAGCAGAGATTCCCAGTGCGGTTGTGCCTGTGAGTAGGCTGCCCGGGGAAGGTGAAGACCAGCAACAGCTTTCAGGGCTGCCACCTTCCGTGTGGGACAAGGAGCCGGACGTTTGCCTTTTCGGGAACAGGCTCTGCCGAGGATGCGCACCATGAGCTGTTCCTTCTCTGGGCAAGCACAGATCCGAATACCTGTTGTGCCTGTGAACAGGCTGCCCGGGGAAGGTGAAGACCAGCAACAGCTTTCAGGGCTGCCACCTTCCGTGTGGGACAAGGAGCCGGACGTTTGCCTTTTCGGGAACAGGCTCTGCCGAGGATGCGCACCGTGAGAGATTGCGTCTTTGGGAAAGCAGAGATTCCCAGTGCGGTTGTGCTTGTGAGTAGGCTGCCCGGGGAAGGTGAAGACCAGCAACAGCTTTCAGGGCTGCCACCTTCCGTGTGGGACAAGGAGCCGGACGTTTGCCTTTTCGGGAACAGGCTCTGCCGAGGATGCGCACCGTGAGCTGTTCCTTCTCTGGGCAAGCACAGATCCGAATACCTGTTGTGCCTATGAACAGGCTGCCCGGGGAAGGTGAAGACCAGCAACAGCTTTCAGGGCTGCCACCTTCCGTGTGGGACAAGGAGCCGGACGTTTGCCTTTTCGGGAACAGGCTCTGCCGAGGATGCGCACCGTGAGATGGTCCTTCTCTGGGCAAGCACAGATCCCAAAAGCTTTTGTGCCTGTGAGTAGGCTGCCCGGGGAAGGTGAAGACCAGCAACAGCTTTCAGGGCTGCCACCTTCCGTGTGGGACAAGGAGCCGGACGTTTGCCTTTTCAGGAACAGGCTCTGCCGAGGATGCGCACCGTGAGAGATTGCGTCTTTGGGAAAGCAGAGATTCCCAGTGCGGTTGTGCCTGTGACTAGGCTGCCCGGGGAAGGTGAAGACCAGCAACAGCTTTCAGGGCTGCCACCTTCCGTGTGGGACAAGGAGCCGGACGTTTGCCTTTTCGGGAACAGGTTCTGCCGAGGATGCGCACCGTGAGCTGTTCCTTCTCTGGGCAAGCACAGATCCGAATACCTGTTGTGCCTATGACTAGGCTGCCCGGGGAAGGTGAAGACCAGCAACAGCTTTCAGGGCTGCCACCTTCCGTGTGGGACAAGGAGCCGGACGTTTGCCTTTTCGGGAACAGGCTCTGCCGAGGATGCGCACCGTGAGCTGTTCCTTCTCTGGGCAAGCACAGATCCGAATACCTGTTGTGCCTGTGAACAGGCTGCCCGGGGAAGGTGAAGACCAGCAACAGCTTTCAGGGCTGCCACCTTCCGTGTGGGACAAGGAGCCGGACGTTTGCCTTTTCGGGAACAGGCTCTGCCGAGGATGCGCACCGTGAGAGATTGCGTCTTTGGGAAAGCAGAGATTCCCAGTGCGGTTGTGCCTGTGAGTAGGCTGCCCGGGGAAGGTGAAGACCAGCAACAGCTTTCAGGGCTGCCACCTTCCGTGTGGGACAAGGAGCCGGACGTTTGCCTTTTCGGGAACAGGCTCTGCCGAGGATGCGCACCGTGAGAGATTGCGTCTTTGGGAAAGCACAGATCCCAAAACCCTTTGTGCCTGTGAGTAGGCTGCCCGGGGAAGGTGAAGACCAGCAACAGCTTTCAGGGCTGCCACCTTCCGTGTGGGACAAGGAGCCGGACGTTTGCCTTTTCGGGAACAGGCTCTGCCGAGGATGCGCAGCGTGAGATGGTCCTTCTCTGGGCAAGCACAGATCCCAAAAGCTTTTGTGCCTGTGAGTAGGCTGCCCGGGGAAGGTGAAGACCAGCAACAGCTTTCAGGGCTGCCACCTTCCGTGTGGGACAAGGAGCCGGACGTTTGCCTTTTCAGGAACAGGCTCTGCCGAGGATGCGCACCGTGAGAGATTGCGTCTTTGGGAAAGCAGAGATTCCCAGTGCGGTTGTGCCTGTGACTAGGCTGCCCGGGGAAGGTGAAGACCAGCAACAGCTTTCAGGGCTGCCACCTTCCGTGTGGGACAAGGAGCCGGACGTTTGCCTTTTCGGGAACAGGCTCTGCCGAGGATGCGCACCATGAGCTGTTCCTTCTCTGGGCAAGCACAGATCCGAATACCTGTTGTGCCTGTGAACAGGCTGCCCGGGGAAGGTGAAGACCAGCAACAGCTTTCAGGGCTGCCACCTGCCGTGTGGGACAAGGAGCCGGACGTTTGCCTTTTCGGGAACAGGCTCTGCCGAGGATGCGCACCGTGAGAGATTGCATCTTTGGGAAAGCAGAGATTCCCAGTGCGGTTGTGCCTGTGAGTAGGCTGCCCGGGGAAGGTGAAGACCAGCAACAGCTTTCAGGGCTGCCACCTTCCGTGTGGGACAAGGAGCCGGACGTTTGCCTTTTCGGGAACAGGCTCTGCCGAGGATGCGCACCATGAGCTGTTCCTTCTCTGGGCAAGCACAGATCCGAATACCTGTTGTGCCTGTGACTCGGCTGCCCGGGGAAGGTGAAGACCAGCAACAGCTTTCAGGGCTGCCACCTTCCGTGTGGGACAAGGAGCCGGACGTTTGCCTTTTCGGGAACAGGCTCTGCCGAGGATGCGCACCGTGAGAGATTGCGTCTTTGGGAAAGCAGAGATTCCCAGTGCGGTTGTGCCTGTGAGTAGGCTGCCCGGGGAAGGTGAAGACCAGCAACAGCTTTCAGGGCTGCCACCTGCCGTGTGGGACAAGGAGCCGGACGTTTGCCTTTTCGGGAACAGGCTCTGCCGAGGATGCGCACCGTGAGCTGTTCCTTCTCTGGGCAAGCACAGATCCCAAAACCTGTTGTGCCTATGAACAGGCTGCCCGGGGAAGGTGAAGACCAGCAACAGCTTTCAGGGCTGCCACCTGCCGTGTGGGACAAGGAGCCGGACGTTTGCCTTTTCGGGAACAGGCTCTGCCGAGGATGCGCACCGTGAGATGTTCCTTCTCTGGGCAAGCACAGATCCCAAAACCTGTTGTGCCTGTGAACAGGCTGCCCGGGGAAGGTGAAGACCAGCAACAGCTTTCCGGGCTGCCACCTTCCGTGTGGGACAAGGAGCCGGACGTTTGCCTTTTCGGGAACAGGCTCTGCCGAGGATGCGCACCGTGAGCTGTTCCTTCTCTGGGCAAGCACAGATCCCAAAACCTGTTGTGCCTATGAACAGGCTGCCCGGGGAAGGTGAAGACCAGCAACAGCTTTCAGGGCTGCCACCTTCCGTGTGGGACAAGGAGCCGGACGTTTGCCTTTTCGGGAACAGGCTCTGCCGAGGATGCGCACCGTGAGCTGTTCCTTCTCTGGGCAAGCACAGATCCCAAAAGCTGTTGTGCCTATGAATAGGCTGCCCGGGGAAGGTGAAGACCAGCAACAGCTTTCAGGGCTGCCACCTTCCGTGTGGGACAAGGAGCCGGACGTTTGCCTTTTCGGGAACAGGCTCTGCCGAGGATGCGCACCGTGAGAGATTGCGTCTTTGGGAAAGCAGAGATTCCCAGTGCGGTTGTGCCTGTGAGTAGGCTGCCCGGGGAAGGTGAAGACCAGCAACAGCTTTCAGGGCTGCCACCTTCCGTGTGGGACAAGGAGCCGGACGTTTGCCTTTTCGGGAACAGGCTCTGCCGAGGATGCGCACCGTGAGAGATTGCGTCTTTGGGAAAGCAGAGATTCCCAGTGCGGTTGTGCCTGTGAGTAGGCTGCCCGGGGAAGGTGAAGACCAGCAACAGCTTTCAGGGCTGCCACCTTCCGTGTGGGACAAGGAGCCGGACGTTTGCCTTTTCGGGAACAGGCTCTGCCGAGGATGCGCACCGTGAGCTGTTCCTTCTCTGGGCAAGCACAGATCCCAAAAGCTGTTGTGCCTGTGAGTAGGCTGCCCGGGGAAGGTGAAGACCAGCAACAGCTTTCAGGGCTGCCACCTTCCGTGTGGGACAAGGAGCCGGACGTTTGCCTTTTCGGGAACAGGCTCTGCCGAGGATGCGCACCGTGAGCTGTTCCTTCTCTGGGCAAGCACAGATCCGAATACCTGTTGTGCCTGTGAACAGGCTGCCCGGGGAAGGTGAAGACCAGCAACAGCTTTCAGGGCTGCCACCTTCCGTGTGGGACAAGGAGCCGGACGTTTGCCTTTTCGGGAACAGGCTCTGCCGAGGATGCGCACCGTGAGAGATTGCGTCTTTGGGAAAGCAGAGATTCCCAGTGCGGTTGTGCCTGTGAGTAGGCTGCCCGGGGAAGGTGAAGACCAGCAACAGCTTTCAGGGCTGCCACCTTCCGTGTGGGACAAGGAGCCGGACGTTTGCCTTTTCGGGAACAGGCTCTGCCGAGGATGCGCACCGTGAGAGATTGCATCTTTGGGAAAGCAGAGATTCCCAGTGCGGTTGTGCCTGTGAGTAGGCTGCCCGGGGAAGGTGAAGACCAGCAACAGCTTTCAGGGCTGCCACCTGCCGTGTGGGACAAGGAGCCGGACGTTTGCCTTTTCGGGAACAGGCTCTGCCGAGGATGCGCACCATGAGCTGTTCCTTCTCTGGGCAAGCACAGATCCGAATACCTGTTGTGCCTGTGAGTAGGCTGCCCGGGGAAGGTGAAGACCAGCAACAGCTTTCAGGGCTGCCACCTTCCGTGTGGGACAAGGAGCCGGACGTTTGCCTTTTCGGGAACAGGCTCTGCCGAGGATGCGCACCGTGAGAGATTGCGTCTTTGGGAAAGCAGAGATTCCCAGTGCGGTTGTGCCTGTGAGTAGGCTGCCCGGGGAAGGTGAAGACCAGCAACAGCTTTCAGGGCTGCCACCTTCCGTGTGGGACAAGGAGCCGGACGTTTGCCTTTTCGGGAACAGGCTCTGCCGAGGATGCGCACCGTGAGCTGTTCCTTCTCTGGGCAAGCACAGACCCGAATACCTGTTGTGCCTGTGAACAGGCTGCCCGGGGAAGGTGAAGACCAGCAACAGCTTTCAGGGCTGCCACCTTCCGTGTGGGACAAGGAGCCGGACGTTTGCCTTTTCGGGAACAGGCTCTGCCGAGGATGCGCACCGTGAGAGATTGCATCTTTGGGAAAGCAGAGATTCCCAGTGCGGTTGTGCCTGTGACTAGGCTGCCCGGGGAAGGTGAAGACCAGCAACAGCTTTCAGGGCTGCCACCTTCCGTGTGGGAGAAGGAGCCGGACGTTTGCCTTTTCGGGAACAGGCTCTGCCGAGGATGCGCACTGTGAGCTGTTCCTTCTCTAGGCAAGCACAGATCCGAATACCTGTTGTGCCTGTGACTCGGCTGCCCGGGGAAGGTGAAGACCAGCAACAGCTTTCAGGGCTGCCACCTTCCGTGTGGGACAAGGAGCCGGACGTTTGCCTTTTCGGGAACAGGCTCTGCCGAGGATGCGCACCGTGAGAGATTGCGTCTTTGGGAAAGCAGAGATTCCCAGTGCGGTTGTGCCTGTGAGTAGGCTGCCCGGGGAAGGTGAAGACCAGCAACAGCTTTCAGGGCTGCCACCTTCCGTGTGGGACAAGGAGCCGGACGTTTGCCTTTTCGGGAACAGGCTCTGCCGAGGATGCGCACCGTGAGCTGTTCCTTCTCTGGGCAAGCACAGATCCCAAAACCTGTTGTGCCTATGAACAGGCTGCCCGGGGAAGGTGAAGACCAGCAACAGCTTTCAGGGCTGCCACCTGCCGTGTGGGACAAGGAGCCGGACGTTTGCCTTTTCGGGAACAGGCTCTGCCAAGGATGCGCACCGTGAGAGATTGCGTCTTTGGGAAAGCAGAGATTCCCAGTGCGGTTGTGCCTGTGAGTAGGCTGCCCGGGGAAGGTGAAGACCAGCAACAGCTTTCAGGGCTGCCACCTTCCGTGTGGGACAAGGAGCCGGACGTTTGCCTTTTCGGGAACAGGCTCTGCCGAGGATGCGCACCGTGAGAGATTGCGTCTTTGGGAAAGCACAGATCCCAAAACCCTTTGTGCCTGTGACTAGGCTGCCCGGGGAAGGTGAAGACCAGCAACAGCTTTCAGGGCTGCCACCTTCCGTGTGGGACAAGGAGCCGGACGTTTGCCTTTTCGGGAACAGGCTCTGCCGAGGATGCGCACCGTGAGAGATTGCGTCTTTGGGAAAGCAGAGATTCCCAGTGCGGTTGTGCCTGTGAGTAGGCTGCCCGGGGAAGGTGAAGACCAGCAACAGCTTTCAGGGCTGCCACCTTCCGTGTGGGACAAGGAGCCGGACGTTTGCCTTTTCGGGAACAGGCTCTGCCGAGGATGCGCACCGTGAGCTGTTCCTTCTCTGGGCAAGCACAGATCCGAATACCTGTTGTGCCTGTGAACAGGCTGCCCGGGGAAGGTGAAGACCAGCAACAGCTTTCAGGGCTGCCACCTTCCGTGTGGGACAAGGAGCCGGACGTTTGCCTTTTCGGGAACAGGCTCTGCCGAGGATGCGCACCGTGAGAGATTGCGTCTTTGGGAAAGCAGAGATTCCCAGTGCGGTTGTGCCTGTGAGTAGGCTGCCCGGGGAAGGTGAAGACCAGCAACAGCTTTCAGGGCTGCCACCTTCCGTGTGGGACAAGGAGCCGGACGTTTGCCTTTTCGGGAACAGGCTCTGCCGAGGATGCGCACCGTGAGAGATTGCATCTTTGGGAAAGCAGAGATTCCCAGTGCGGTTGTGCCTGTGAGTAGGCTGCCCGGGGAAGGTGAAGACCAGCAACAGCTTTCAGGGCTGCCACCTGCCGTGTGGGACAAGGAGCCGGACGTTTGCCTTTTCGGGAACAGGCTCTGCCGAGGATGCGCACCATGAGCTGTTCCTTCTCTGGGCAAGCACAGATCCGAATACCTGTTGTGCCTGTGAGTAGGCTGCCCGGGGAAGGTGAAGACCAGCAACAGCTTTCAGGGCTGCCACCTTCCGTGTGGGACAAGGAGCCGGACGTTTGCCTTTTCGGGAACAGGCTCTGCCGAGGATGCGCACCGTGAGAGATTGCGTCTTTGGGAAAGCAGAGATTCCCAGTGCGGTTGTGCCTGTGAGTAGGCTGCCCGGGGAAGGTGAAGACCAGCAACAGCTTTCAGGGCTGCCACCTTCCGTGTGGGACAAGGAGCCGGACGTTTGCCTTTTCGGGAACAGGCTCTGCCGAGGATGCGCACCATGAGCTGTTCCTTCTCTGGGCAAGCACAGACCCGAATACCTGTTGTGCCTGTGAACAGGCTGCCCGGGGAAGGTGAAGACCAGCAACAGCTTTCAGGGCTGCCACCTTCCGTGTGGGACAAGGAGCCGGACGTTTGCCTTTTCGGGAACAGGCTCTGCCGAGGATGCGCACCGTGAGAGATTGCATCTTTGGGAAAGCAGAGATTCCCAGTGCGGTTGTGCCTGTGACTAGGCTGCCCGGGGAAGGTGAAGACCAGCAACAGCTTTCAGGGCTGCCACCTTCCGTGTGGGAGAAGGAGCCGGACGTTTGCCTTTTCGGGAACAGGCTCTGCCGAGGATGCGCACTGTGAGCTGTTCCTTCTCTAGGCAAGCACAGATCCGAATACCTGTTGTGCCTGTGACTCGGCTGCCCGGGGAAGGTGAAGACCAGCAACAGCTTTCAGGGCTGCCACCTTCCGTGTGGGACAAGGAGCCGGACGTTTGCCTTTTCGGGAACAGGCTCTGCCGAGGATGCGCACCGTGAGAGATTGCGTCTTTGGGAAAGCAGAGATTCCCAGTGCGGTTGTGCCTGTGAGTAGGCTGCCCGGGGAAGGTGAAGACCAGCAACAGCTTTCAGGGCTGCCACCTTCCGTGTGGGACAAGGAGCCGGACGTTTGCCTTTTCGGGAACAGGCTCTGCCGAGGATGCGCACCGTGAGCTGTTCCTTCTCTGGGCAAGCACAGATCCCAAAACCTGTTGTGCCTATGAACAGGCTGCCCGGGGAAGGTGAAGACCAGCAACAGCTTTCAGGGCTGCCACCTGCCGTGTGGGACAAGGAGCCGGACGTTTGCCTTTTCGGGAACAGGCTCTGCCAAGGATGCGCACCGTGAGAGATTGCGTCTTTGGGAAAGCAGAGATTCCCAGTGCGGTTGTGCCTGTGAGTAGGCTGCCCGGGGAAGGTGAAGACCAGCAACAGCTTTCAGGGCTGCCACCTTCCGTGTGGGACAAGGAGCCGGACGTTTGCCTTTTCGGGAACAGGCTCTGCCGAGGATGCGCACCGTGAGAGATTGCGTCTTTGGGAAAGCACAGATCCCAAAACCCTTTGTGCCTGTGACTAGGCTGCCCGGGGAAGGTGAAGACCAGCAACAGCTTTCAGGGCTGCCACCTTCCGTGTGGGACAAGGAGCCGGACGTTTGCCTTTTCGGGAACAGGCTCTGCCGAGGATGCGCACCGTGAGAGATTGCGTCTTTGGGAAAGCAGAGATTCCCAGTGCGGTTGTGCCTGTGAGTAGGCTGCCCGGGGAAGGTGAAGACCAGCAACAGCTTTCAGGGCTGCCACCTTCCGTGTGGGACAAGGAGCCGGACGTTTGCCTTTTCGGGAACAGGCTCTGCCGAGGATGCGCACCGTGAGCTGTTCCTTCTCTGGGCAAGCACAGATCCGAATACCTGTTGTGCCTGTGAACAGGCTGCCCGGGGAAGGTGAAGACCAGCAACAGCTTTCAGGGCTGCCACCTTCCGTGTGGGACAAGGAGCCGGACGTTTGCCTTTTCGGGAACAGGCTCTGCCGAGGATGCGCACCGTGAGAGATTGCGTCTTTGGGAAAGCAGAGATTCCCAGTGCGGTTGTGCCTGTGAGTAGGCTGCCCGGGGAAGGTGAAGACCAGCAACAGCTTTCAGGGCTGCCACCTTCCGTGTGGGACAAGGAGCCGGACGTTTGCCTTTTCGGGAACAGGCTCTGCCGAGGATGCGCACCGTGAGAGATTGCATCTTTGGGAAAGCAGAGATTCCCAGTGCGGTTGTGCCTGTGAGTAGGCTGCCCGGGGAAGGTGAAGACCAGCAACAGCTTTCAGGGCTGCCACCTGCCGTGTGGGACAAGGAGCCGGACGTTTGCCTTTTCGGGAACAGGCTCTGCCGAGGATGCGCACCATGAGCTGTTCCTTCTCTGGGCAAGCACAGATCCGAATACCTGTTGTGCCTGTGAGTAGGCTGCCCGGGGAAGGTGAAGACCAGCAACAGCTTTCAGGGCTGCCACCTTCCGTGTGGGACAAGGAGCCGGACGTTTGCCTTTTCGGGAACAGGCTCTGCCGAGGATGCGCACCGTGAGAGATTGCGTCTTTGGGAAAGCAGAGATTCCCAGTGCGGTTGTGCCTGTGAGTAGGCTGCCCGGGGAAGGTGAAGACCAGCAACAGCTTTCAGGGCTGCCACCTTCCGTGTGGGACAAGGAGCCGGACGTTTGCCTTTTCGGGAACAGGCTCTGCCGAGGATGCGCACCATGAGCTGTTCCTTCTCTGGGCAAGCACAGACCCGAATACCTGTTGTGCCTGTGAACAGGCTGCCCGGGGAAGGTGAAGACCAGCAACAGCTTTCAGGGCTGCCACCTTCCGTGTGGGACAAGGAGCCGGACGTTTGCCTTTTCGGGAACAGGCTCTGCCGAGGATGCGCACCGTGAGAGATTGCATCTTTGGGAAAGCAGAGATTCCCAGTGCGGTTGTGCCTGTGAGTAGGCTGCCCGGGGAAGGTGAAGACCAGCAACAGCTTTCAGGGCTGCCACCTTCCGTGTGGGACAAGGAGCCGGACGTTTGCCTTTTCGGGAACAGGCTCTGCCGAGGATGCGCACTGTGAGCTGTTCCTTCTCTAGGCAAGCACAGATCCGAATACCTGTTGTGCCTGTGACTCGGCTGCCCGGGGAAGGTGAAGACCAGCAACAGCTTTCAGGGCTGCCACCTTCCGTGTGGGACAAGGAGCCGGACGTTTGCCTTTTCGGGAACAGGCTCTGCCGAGGATGCGCACCGTGAGAGATTGCGTCTTTGGGAAAGCAGAGATTCCCAGTGCGGTTGTGCCTGTGAGTAGGCTGCCCGGGGAAGGTGAAGACCAGCAACAGCTTTCAGGGCTGCCACCTTCCGTGTGGGACAAGGAGCCGGACGTTTGCCTTTTCGGGAACAGGCTCTGCCGAGGATGCGCACCGTGAGCTGTTCCTTCTCTGGGCAAGCACAGATCCCAAAACCTGTTGTGCCTATGAACAGGCTGCCCGGGGAAGGTGAAGACCAGCAACAGCTTTCAGGGCTGCCACCTTCCGTGTGGGACAAGGAGCCGGACGTTTGCCTTTTCGGGAACAGGCTCTGCCGAGGATGCGCACCGTGAGAGATTGCGTCTTTGGGAAAGCAGAGATTCCCAGTGCGGTTGTGCCTGTGAGTAGGCTGCCCGGGGAAGGTGAAGACCAGCAACAGCTTTCAGGGCTGCCACCTTCCGTGTGGGACAAGGAGCCGGACGTTTGCCTTTTCGGGAACAGGCTCTGCCGAGGATGCGCACCGTGAGAGATTGCGTCTTTGGGAAAGCAGAGATTCCCAGTGCGGTTGTGCCTGTGAGTAGGCTGCCCGGGGAAGGTGAAGACCAGCAACAGCTTTCAGGGCTGCCACCTTCCGTGTGGGACAAGGAGCCGGACGTTTGCCTTTTCGGGAACAGGCTCTGCCGAGGATGCGCACCGTGAGAGATTGCGTCTTTGGGAAAGCAGAGATTCCCAGTGCGGTTGTGCCTGTGAGTAGGCTGCCCAGGGAAGGTGAAGACCAGCAACAGCTTTCAGGGCTGCCACCTTCCGTGTGGGACAAGGAGCCGGACGTTTGCCTTTTCGGGAACAGGCTCTGCCGAGGATGCGCACCGTGAGCTGTTCCTTCTCTGGGCAAGCACAGATCCGAATACCTGTTGTGCCTGTGAACAGGCTGCCCGGGGAAGGTGAAGACCAGCAACAGCTTTCAGGGCTGCCACCTTCCGTGTGGGACAAGGAGCCGGACGTTTGCCTTTTCGGGAACAGGCTCTGCCGAGGATGCGCACCGTGAGAGATTGCGTCTTTGGGAAAGCAGAGATTCCCAGTGCGGTTGTGCCTGTGACTAGGCTGCCCGGGGAAGGTGAAGACCAGCAACAGCTTTCAGGGCTGCCACCTTCCGTGTGGGACAAGGAGCCGGACGTTTGCCTTTTCGGGAACAGGCTCTGCCGAGGATGCGCACCGTGAGAGATGGCGTCTTTGGGAAAGCACAGATCCCAAAACCCTTTGTGCCTGTGAGTAGGCTGCCCGGGGAAGGTGAAGACCAGCAACAGCTTTCAGGGCTGCCACCTTCCGTGTGGGACAAGGAGCCGGACGTTTGCCTTTTCGGGAACAGGCTCTGCCGAGGATGCGCACCGTGAGAGATTGCGTCTTTGGGAAAGCAGAGATTCCCAGTGCGGTTGTGCCTGTGACTAGGCTGCCCGGGGAAGGTGAAGACCAGCAACAGCTTTCAGGGCTGCCACCTTCCGTGTGGGACAAGGAGCCGGACGTTTGCCTTTTCGGGAACAGGCTCTGCCGAGGATGCGCACCGTGAGCTGTTCCTTCTCTGGGCAAGCACAGATCCGAATACCTGTTGTGCCTATGACTAGGCTGCCCGGGGAAGGTGAAGACCAGCAACAGCTTTCAGGGCTGCCACCTTCCGTGTGGGACAAGGAGCCGGACGTTTGCCTTTTCGGGAACAGGCTCTGCCGAGGATGCGCACCGTGAGCTGTTCCTTCTCTGGGCAAGCACAGATCCGAATACCAGTTGTGCCTATGAACAGGCTGCCCGGGGAAGGTGAAGACCAGCAACAGCTTTCAGGGCTGCCACCTTCCGTGTGGGACAAGGAGCCGGACGTTTGCCTTTTCGGGAACAGGCTCTGCCGAGGATGCGCACCGTGAGAGATTGCGTCTTTGGGAAAGCACAGATCCCAAAACCCTTTGTGCCTGTGAGTAGGCTGCCCGGGGAAGGTGAAGACCAGCAACAGCTTTCAGGGCTGCCACCTTCCGTGTGGGACAAGGAGCCGGACGTTTGCCTTTTCGGGAACAGGCTCTGCCGAGGATGCGCACGGTGAGAGATTGCGTCTTTGGGAAAGCAGAGATTCCCAGTGCGGTTGTGCCTGTGACTAGGCTGCCCGGGGAAGGTGAAGACCAGCAACAGCTTTCAGGGCTGCCACCTTCCGTGTGGGACAAGGAGCCGGACGTTTGCCTTTTCGGGAACAGGCTCTGCTGAGGATGCGCACCGTGAGAGATTGCATCTTTGGGAAAGCAGAGATTCCCAGTGCGGTTTTGCCTGTGAGTAGGCTGCCCGGGGAAGGTGAAGACCAGCAACAGCTTTCAGGGCTGCCACCTTCCGTGTGGGACAAGGAGCCGGACGTTTGCCTTTTCGGGAACAGGCTCTGCCGAGGATGCGCACCATGAGCTGTTCCTTCTCTGGGCAAGCACAGATCCGAATACCTGTTGTGCCTGTGAACAAGCTGCCCGGGGAAGGTGAAGACCAGCAAGAGCTTTCAGGGCTGCCACCTTCCGTGTGGGACAAGGAGCCGGACGTTTGCCTTTTCGGGAACAGGCTCTGCCGAGGATGCGCACCGTGAGAGATTGCGTCTTTGGGAAAGCAGAGATTCCCAGTGCGGTTGTGCTTGTGAGTAGGCTGCCCGGGGAAGGTGAAGACCAGCAACAGCTTTCAGGGCTGCCACCTTCCGTGTGGGACAAGGAGCCGGACGTTTGCCTTTTCGGGAACAGGCTCTGCCGAGGATGCGCACCGTGAGCTGTTCCTTCTCTGGGCAAGCACAGATCCGAATACCTGTTGTGCCTATGACTAGGCTGCCCGGGGAAGGTGAAGACCAGCAACAGCTTTCAGGGCTGCCACCTTCCGTGTGGGACAAGGAGCCGGACGTTTGCCTTTTCGGGAACAGGCTCTGCCGAGGATGCGCACCGTGAGCTGTTCCTTCTCTGGGCAAGCACAGATCCGAATACCTGTTGTGCCTGTGAACAGGCTGCCCGGGGAAGGTGAAGACCAGCAACAGCTTTCAGGGCTGCCACCTTCCGTGTGGGACAAGGAGCCGGACGTTTGCCTTTTCGGGAACAGGCTCTGCCGAGGATGCGCACCGTGAGCTGTTCCTTCTCTGGGCAAGCACAGATCCCAAAACCTGTTGTGCCTATGAACAGGCTGCCCGGGGAAGGTGAAGACCAGCAACAGCTTTCAGGGCTGCCACCTGCCGTGTGGGACAAGGAGCCGGACGTTTGCCTTTTTGGGAACAGGCTCTGCCGAGGATGCGCACCGTGAGATGGTCCTTCTCTGGGCAAGCACAGATCCCCAAACCTGTTGTGCCTGTGAACAGGCTGCCCGGGGAAGGTGAAGACCAGCAACAGCTTTCAGGGCTGCCACCTTCCGTGTGGGACAAGGAGCCGGACGTTTGCCTTTTCGGGAACAGGCTCTGCCGAGGATGCGCACCGTGAGAGATTGCGTCTTTGGGAAAGCAGAGATTCCCAGTGCGGTTGTGCCTGTGAGTAGGCTGCCCGGGGAAGGTGAAGACCAGCAACAGCTTTCAGGGCTGCCACCTTCCGTGTGGGACAAGGAGCCGGACGTTTGCCTTTTCGGGAACAGGCTCTGCCGAGGATGCGCACCGTGAGAGATTGCATCTTTGGGAAAGCAGAGATTCCCAGTGCGGTTGTGCCTGTGAGTAGGCTGCCCGGGGAAGGTGAAGACCAGCAACAGCTTTCAGGGCTGCCACCTTCCGTGTGGGACAAGGAGCCGGACGTTTGCCTTTTCGGGAACAGGCTCTGCCGAGGATGCGCACCATGAGCTGTTCCTTCTCTGGGCAAGCACAGATCCGAATACCTGTTGTGCCTGTGAACAGGCTGCCCGGGGAAGGTGAAGACCAGCAAGAGCTTTCAGGGCTGCCACCTTCCGTGTGGGACAAGGAGCCGGACGTTTGCCTTTTCGGGAACAGGCTCTGCCGAGGATGCGCACCGTGAGAGATTGCGTCTTTGGGAAAGCAGAGATTCCCAGTGCGGTTGTGCTTGTGAGTAGGCTGCCCGGGGAAGGTGAAGACCAGCAACAGCTTTCAGGGCTGCCACCTTCCGTGTGGGACAAGGAGCCGGACGTTTGCCTTTTCGGGAACAGGCTCTGCCGAGGATGCGCACCGTGAGCTGTTCCTTCTCTGGGCAAGCACAGATCCGAATACCTGTTGTGCCTATGACTAGGCTGCCCGGGGAAGGTGAAGACCAGCAACAGCTTTCAGGGCTGCCACCTTCCGTGTGGGACAAGGAGCCGGACGTTTGCCTTTTCGGGAACAGGCTCTGCCGAGGATGCGCACCGTGAGATGGTCCTTCTCTGGGCAAGCACAGATCCCAAAAGCTTTTGTGCCTGTGAGTAGGCTGCCCGGGGAAGGTGAAGACCAGCAACAGCTTTCAGGGCTGCCACCTTCCGTGTGGGACAAGGAGCCGGACGTTTGCCTTTTCAGGAACAGGCTCTGCCGAGGATGCGCACCGTGAGAGATTGCGTCTTTGGGAAAGCAGAGATTCCCAGTGCGGTTGTGCCTGTGACTAGGCTGCCCGGGGAAGGTGAAGACCAGCAACAGCTTTCAGGGCTGCCACCTTCCGTGTGGGACAAGGAGCCGGACGTTTGCCTTTTCGGGAACAGGTTCTGCCGAGGATGCGCACCGTGAGCTGTTCCTTCTCTGGGCAAGCACAGATCCGAATACCTGTTGTGCCTATGACTAGGCTGCCCGGGGAAGGTGAAGACCAGCAACAGCTTTCAGGGCTGCCACCTTCCGTGTGGGACAAGGAGCCGGACGTTTGCCTTTTCGGGAACAGGCTCTGCCGAGGATGCGCACCGTGAGCTGTTCCTTCTCTGGGCAAGCACAGATCCGAATACCTGTTGTGCCTGTGAACAGGCTGCCCGGGGAAGGTGAAGACCAGCAACAGCTTTCAGGGCTGCCACCTTCCGTGTGGGACAAGGAGCCGGACGTTTGCCTTTTCGGGAACAGGCTCTGCCGAGGATGCGCACCGTGAGAGATTGCGTCTTTGGGAAAGCAGAGATTCCCAGTGCGGTTGTGCCTGTGAGTAGGCTGCCCGGGGAAGGTGAAGACCAGCAACAGCTTTCAGGGCTGCCACCTTCCGTGTGGGACAAGGAGCCGGACGTTTGCCTTTTCGGGAACAGGCTCTGCCGAGGATGCGCACCGTGAGAGATTGCGTCTTTGGGAAAGCACAGATCCCAAAACCCTTTGTGCCTGTGAGTAGGCTGCCCGGGGAAGGTGAAGACCAGCAACAGCTTTCAGGGCTGCCACCTTCCGTGTGGGACAAGGAGCCGGACGTTTGCCTTTTCGGGAACAGGCTCTGCCGAGGATGCGCACGGTGAGAGATTGCGTCTTTGGGAAAGCAGAGATTCCCAGTGCGGTTGTGCCTGTGACTAGGCTGCCCGGGGAAGGTGAAGACCAGCAACAGCTTTCAGGGCTGCCACCTTCCGTGTGGGACAAGGAGCCGGACGTTTGCCTTTTCGGGAACAGGCTCTGCCGAGGATGCGCACCGTGAGAGATTGCATCTTTGGGAAAGCAGAGATTCCCAGTGCGGTTGTGCCTGTGACTAGGCTGCCCGGGGAAGGTGAAGACCAGCAACAGCTTTCAGGGCTGCCACCTTCCGTGTGGGACAAGGAGCCGGACGTTTGCCTTTTCGGGAACAGGCTCTGCCGAGGATGCGCACCATGAGCTGTTCCTTCTCTGGGCAAGCACAGATCCGAATACCTGTTGTGCCTGTGAACAGGCTGCCCGGGGAAGGTGAAGACCAGCAAGAGCTTTCAGGGCTGCCACCTTCCGTGTGGGACAAGGAGCCGGACGTTTGCCTTTTCGGGAACAGGCTCTGCCGAGGATGCGCACCGTGAGAGATTGCGTCTTTGGGAAAGCAGAGATTCCCAGTGCGGTTGTGCTTGTGAGTAGGCTGCCCGGGGAAGGTGAAGACCAGCAACAGCTTTCAGGGCTGCCACCTTCCGTGTGGGACAAGGAGCCGGACGTTTGCCTTTTCGGGAACAGGCTCTGCCGAGGATGCGCACCGTGAGCTGTTCCTTCTCTGGGCAAGCACAGATCCGAATACCTGTTGTGCCTATGACTAGGCTGCCCGGGGAAGGTGAAGACCAGCAACAGCTTTCAGGGCTGCCACCTTCCGTGTGGGACAAGGAGCCGGACGTTTGCCTTTTCGGGAACAGGCTCTGCCGAGGATGCGCACCGTGAGCTGTTCCTTCTCTGGGCAAGCACAGATCCGAATACCTGTTGTGCCTATGAACAGGCTGCCCGGGGAAGGTGAAGACCAGCAACAGCTTTCAGGGCTGCCACCTTCCGTGTGGGACAAGGAGCCGGACGTTTGCCTTTTCGGGAACAGGCTCTGCCGAGGATGCGCACCGTGAGCTGTTCCTTCTCTGGGCAAGCACAGATCCCAAAACCTGTTGTGCCTATGAACAGGCTGCCCGGGGAAGGTGAAGACCAGCAACAGCTTTCAGGGCTGCCACCTGCCGTGTGGGACAAGGAGCCGGACGTTTGCCTTTTCGGGAACAGGCTCTGCCGAGGATGCGCACCGTGAGCTGTTCCTTCTCTGGGCAAGCACAGATCCGAATACCTGTTGTGCCTGTGACTAGGCTGCCCGGGGAAGGTGAAGACCAGCAACAGCTTTCAGGGCTGCCACCTTCCGTGTGGGACAAGGAGCCGGACGTTTGCCTTTTCGGGAACAGGCTCTGCCGAGGATGCGCACCGTGAGCTGTTCCTTCTCTGGGCAAGCACAGATCCGAATACCTGTTGTGCCTGTGAACAGGCTGCCCGGGGAAGGTGAAGACCAGCAACAGCTTTCAGGGCTGCCACCTTCCGTGTGGGACAAGGAGCCGGACGTTTGCCTTTTCGGGAACAGGCTCTGCCGAGGATGCGCACCGTGAGAGATTGCGTCTTTGGGAAAGCAGAGATTCCCAGTGCGGTTGTGCCTGTGAGTAGGCTGCCCGGGGAAGGTGAAGACCAGCAACAGCTTTCAGGGCTGCCACCTTCCGTGTGGGACAAGGAGCCGGACGTTTGCCTTTTCGGGAACAGGCTCTGCCGAGGATGCGCACCGTGAGAGATTGCGTCTTTGGGAAAGCACAGATCCCAAAACCCTTTGTGCCTGTGAGTAGGCTGCCCGGGGAAGGTGAAGACCAGCAACAGCTTTCAGGGCTGCCACCTTCCGTGTGGGACAAGGAGCCGGACGTTTGCCTTTTCGGGAACAGGATCTGCCGAGGATGCGCACCGTGAGAGATTGCGTCTTTGGGAAAGCAGAGATTCCCAGTGCGGTTGTGCCTGTGACTAGGCTGCCCGGGGAAGGTGAAGACCAGCAACAGCTTTCAGGGCTGCCACCTTCCGTGTGGGACAAGGAGCCGGACGTTTGCCTTTTCGGGAACAGGCTCTGCCGAGGATGCGCACCGTGAGAGATTGCATCTTTGGGAAAGCAGAGATTCCCAGTGCGGTTGTGCCTGTGACTAGGCTGCCCGGGGAAGGTGAAGACCAGCAACAGCTTTCAGGGCTGCCACCTTCCGTGTGGGACAAGGAGCCGGACGTTTGCCTTTTCGGGAACAGGCTCTGCCGAGGATGCGCACCATGAGCTGTTCCTTCTCTGGGCAAGCACAGATCCGAATACCTGTTGTGCCTGTGAACAGGCTGCCCGGGGAAGGTGAAGACCAGCAAGAGCTTTCAGGGCTGCCACCTTCCGTGTGGGACAAGGAGCCGGACGTTTGCCTTTTCGGGAACAGGCTCTGCCGAGGATGCGCACCGTGAGAGATTGCGTCTTTGGGAAAGCAGAGATTCCCAGTGCGGTTGTGCTTGTGAGTAGGCTGCCCGGGGAAGGTGAAGACCAGCAACAGCTTTCAGGGCTGCCACCTTCCGTGTGGGACAAGGAGCCGGACGTTTGCCTTTTCGGGAACAGGCTCTGCCGAGGATGCGCACCGTGAGCTGTTCCTTCTCTGGGCAAGCACAGATCCGAATACCTGTTGTGCCTATGACTAGGCTTCCCGGGGAAGGTGAAGACCAGCAACAGCTTTCAGGGCTGCCACCTTCCGTGTGGGACAAGGAGCCGGACGTTTGCCTTTTCGGGAACAGGCTCTGCCGAGGATGCGCACCGTGAGCTGTTCCTTCTCTGGGCAAGCACAGATCCGAATACCTGTTGTGCCTATGAACAGGCTGCCCGGGGAAGGTGAAGACCAGCAACAGCTTTCAGGGCTGCCACCTTCCGTGTGGGACAAGGAGCCGGACGTTTGCCTTTTCGGGAACAGGCTCTGCCGAGGATGCGCACCGTGAGCTGTTCCTTCTCTGGGCAAGCACAGATCCCAAAACCTGTTGTGCCTATGAACAGGCTGCCCGGGGAAGGTGAAGACCAGCAACAGCTTTCAGGGCTGCCACCTGCCGTGTGGGACAAGGAGCCGGACGTTTGCCTTTTCGGGAACAGGCTCTGCCGAGGATGCGCACCGTGAGCTGTTCCTTCTCTGGGCAAGCACAGATCCGAATACCTGTTGTGCCTGTGACTAGGCTGCCCGGGGAAGGTGAAGACCAGCAACAGCTTTCAGGGCTGCCACCTTCCGTGTGGGACAAGGAGCCGGACGTTTGCCTTTTCGGGAACAGGCTCTGCCGAGGATGCGCACCGTGAGAGATTGCGTCTTTGGGAAAGCAGAGATTCCCAGTGCGGTTGTGCCTGTGAGTAGGCTGCCCGGGGAAGGTGAAGACCAGCAACAGCTTTCAGGGCTGCCACCTTCCGTGTGGGACAAGGAGCCGGACGTTTGCCTTTTCGGGAACAGGCTCTGCCGAGGATGCGCACCGTGAGAGATTGCGTCTTTGGGAAAGCAGAGATTCCCAGTGCGGTTGTGCCTGTGAGTAGGCTGCCCGGGGAAGGTGAAGACCAGCAACAGCTTTCAGGGCTGCCACCTTCCGTGTGGGACAAGGAGCCGGACGTTTGCCTTTTCGGGAACAGGCTCTGCCGAGGATGCGCACCATGAGCTGTTCCTTCTCTGGGCAAGCACAGATCCGAATACCTGTTGTGCCTGTGAACAGGCTGCCCGGGGAAGGTGAAGACCAGCAAGAGCTTTCAGGGCTGCCACCTTCCGTGTGGGACAAGGAGCCGGACGTTTGCCTTTTCGGGAACAGGCTCTGCCGAGGATGCGCACCGTGAGAGATTGCGTCTTTGGGAAAGCAGAGATTCCCAGTGCGGTTGTGCCTGTGAGTAGGCTGCCCGGGGAAGGTGAAGACCAGCAACAGCTTTCAGGGCTGCCACCTTCCGTGTGGGACAAGGAGCCGGACGTTTGCCTTTTCGGGAACAGGCTCTGCCGAGGATGCGCACCGTGAGCTGTTCCTTCTCTGGGCAAGCACAGATCCGAATACCTGTTGTGCCTGTGAACAGGCTGCCCGGGGAAGGTGAAGACCAGCAACAGCTTTCAGGGCTGCCACCTTCCGTGTGGGACAAGGAGCCGGACGTTTGCCTTTTCGGGAACAGGCTCTGCCGAGGATGCGCACCGTGAGATGTTCCTTCTCTGGGCAAGCACAGATCCCAAAAGCTTTTGTGCCTGTGAGTAGGCTGCCCGGGGAAGGTGAAGACCAGCAACAGCTTTCAGGGCTGCCACCTTCCGTGTGGGACAAGGAGCCGGACGTTTGCCTTTTCAGGAACAGGCTCTGCCGAGGATGCGCACCGTGAGAGATTGCGTCTTTGGGAAAGCAGAGATTCCCAGTGCGGTTGTGCCTGTGAGTAGGCTGCCCGGGGAAGGTGAAGACCAGCAACAGCTTTCAGGGCTGCCACCTTCCGTGTGGGACAAGGAGCCGGACGTTTGCCTTTTCGGGAACAGGCTCTGCCGAGGATGCGCACCGTGAGCTGTTCCTTCTCTGGGCAAGCACAGATCCGAATACCTGTTGTGCCTATGAATAGGCTGCCCGGGGAAGGTGAAGACCAGCAACAGCTTTCAGGGCTGCCACCTTCCGTGTGGGACAAGGAGCCGGACGTTTGCCTTTTCGGGAACAGGCTCTGCCGAGGATGCGCACCGTGAGCTGTTCCTTCTCTGGGCAAGCACAGATCCGAATACCTGTTGTGCCTGTGAACAGGCTGCCCGGGGAAGGTGAAGACCAGCAACAGCTTTCAGGGCTGCCACCTTCCGTGTGGGACAAGGAGCCGGACGTTTGCCTTTTCGGGAACAGGCTCTGCCGAGGATGCGCACCGTGAGAGATTGCGTCTTTGGGAAAGCAGAGATTCCCAGTGCGGTTGTGCCTGTGAGTAGGCTGCCCGGGGAAGGTGAAGACCAGCAACAGCTTTCAGGGCTGCCACCTTCCGTGTGGGACAAGGAGCCGGACGTTTGCCTTTTCGGGAACAGGCTCTGCCGAGGATGCGCACCGTGAGAGATTGCGTCTTTGGGAAAGCACAGATCCCAAAACCCTTTGTGCCTGTGAGTAGGCTGCCCGGGGAAGGTGAAGACCAGCAACAGCTTTCAGGGCTGCCACCTTCCGTGTGGGACAAGGAGCCGGACGTTTGCCTTTTCGGGAACAGGCTCTGCCGAGGATGCGCACCGTGAGAGATTGCGTCTTTGGGAAAGCAGAGAGTCCCAGTGCGGTTGTGCCTGTGACTAGGCTGCCCGGGGAAGGTGAAGACCAGCAACAGCTTTCAGGGCTGCCACCTTCCGTGTGGGACAAGGAGCCGGACGTTTGCCTTTTCGGGAACAGGCTCTGCCGAGGATGCGCACCGTGAGAGATTGCATCTTTGGGAAAGCAGAGATTCCCAGTGCGGTTGTGCCTGTGAGTAGGCTGCCCGGGGAAGGTGAAGACCAGCAACAGCTTTCAGGGCTGCCACCTTCCGTGTGGGACAAGGAGCCGGACGTTTGCCTTTTCGGGAACAGGCTCTGCCGAGGATGCGCACCATGAGCTGTTCCTTCTCTGGGCAAGCACAGATCCGAATACCTGTTGTGCCTGTGAACAGGCTGCCCGGGGAAGGTGAAGACCAGCAAGAGCTTTCAGGGCTGCCACCTTCCGTGTGGGACAAGGAGCCGGACGTTTGCCTTTTCGGGAACAGGCTCTGCCGAGGATGCGCACCGTGAGAGATTGCGTCTTTGGGAAAGCAGAGATTCCCAGTGCGGTTGTGCTTGTGAGTAGGCTGCCCGGGGAAGGTGAAGACCAGCAACAGCTTTCAGGGCTGCCACCTTCCGTGTGGGACAAGGAGCCGGACGTTTGCCTTTTCGGGAACAGGCTCTGCCGAGGATGCGCACCGTGAGCTGTTCCTTCTCTGGGCAAGCACAGATCCGAATACCTGTTGTGCCTATGACTAGGCTGCCCGGGGAAGGTGAAGACCAGCAACAGCTTTCAGGGCTGCCACCTTCCGTGTGGGACAAGGAGCCGGACGTTTGCCTTTTCGGGAACAGGCTCTGCCGAGGATGCGCACCGTGAGCTGTTCCTTCTCTGGGCAAGCACAGATCCGAATACCGGTTGTGCCTGTGAGTAGGCTGCCCGGGGAAGGTGAAGACCAGCAACAGCTTTCAGGGCTGCCACCTTCCGTGTGGGACAAGGAGCCGGACGTTTGCCTTTTCGGGAACAGGCTCTGCCGAGGATGCGCACCGTGAGATGGTCCTTCTCTGGGCAAGCACAGATCCCAAAAGCTTTTGTGCCTGTGAGTAGGCTGCCCGGGGAAGGTGAAGACCAGCAACAGCTTTCAGGGCTGCCACCTTCCGTGTGGGACAAGGAGCCGGACGTTTGCCTTTTCGGGAACAGGCTCTGCCGAGGATGCGCACCGTGAGAGATTGCGTCTTTGGGAAAGCAGAGATTCCCAGTGCGGTTGTGCCTGTGAGTAGGCTGCCCGGGGAAGGTGAAGACCAGCAACAGCTTTCAGGGCTGCCACCTGCCGTGTGGGACAAGGAGCCGGACGTTTGCCTTTTCGGGAACAGGTTCTGCCGAGGATGCGCACCGTGAGCTGTTCCTTCTCTGGGCAAGCACAGATCCGAATACCTGTTGTGCCTATGACTAGGCTGCCCGGGGAAGGTGAAGACCAGCAACAGCTTTCAGGGCTGCCACCTTCCGTGTGGGACAAGGAGCCGGACGTTTGCCTTTTCGGGAACAGGCTCTGCCGAGGATGCGCACCGTGAGAGATTGCGTCTTTGGGAAAGCAGAGATTCCCAGTGCGGTTGTGCCTGTGAGTAGGCTGCCCGGGGAAGGTGAAGACCAGCAACAGCTTTCAGGGCTGCCACCTTCCGTGTGGGACAAGGAGCCGGACGTTTGCCTTTTCGGGAACAGGCTCTGCCGAGGATGCGCACCTTGAGAGATTGCGTCTTTGGGAAAGCAGAGATTCCCAGTGCGGTTGTGCCTGTGACTAGGCTGCCCGGGGAAGGTGAAGACCAGCAACAGCTTTCAGGGCTGCCACCTTCCGTGTGGGACAAGGAGCCGGACGTTTGCCTTTTCGGGAACAGGATCTGCCGAGGATGCGCACCGTGAGCTGTTCCTTCTCTGGGCAAGCACAGATCCCAAAACCTGTTGTGCCTATGAACAGGCTGCCCGGGGAAGGTGAAGACCAGCAACAGCTTTCAGGGCTGCCACCTTCCGTGTGGGACAAGGAGCCGGACGTTTGCCTTTTCGGGAACAGGCTCTGCCGAGGATGCGCACCGTGAGAGATTGCATCTTTGGGAAAGCAGAGATTCCCAGTGCGGTTGTGCCTGTGAGTAGGCTGCCCGGGGAAGGTGAAGACCAGCAACAGCTTTCAGGGCTGCCACCTTCCGTGTGGGACAAGGAGCCGGACGTTTGCCTTTTCGGGAACAGGCTCTGCCGAGGATGCGCACCGTGAGAGATTGCGTCTTTGGGAAAGCAGAGATTCCCAGTGCGGTTGTGCCTGTGAGTAGGCTGCCCGGGGAAGGTAAAGACCAGCAACAGCTTTCCGGGCTGCCACCTTCCGTGTGGGACAAGGAGCCGGACGTTTGCCTTTTCGGGAACAGGCTCTGCCGAGGATGCGCACCGTGAGAGATTGCGTCTTTGGGAAAGCAGAGATTCCCAGTGCGGTTGTGCCTGTGAGTAGGCTGCCCGGGGAAGGTGAAGACCAGCAACAGCTTTCAGGGCTGCCACCTTCCGTGTGGGACAAGGAGCCGGACGTTTGCCTTTTCGGGAACAGGCTCTGCCGAGGATGCGCACCGTGAGCTGTTCCTTCTCTGGGCAAGCACAGATCCGAATACCTGTTGTGCCTATGACTAGGCTGCCCGGGGAAGGTGAAGACCAGCAACAGCTTTCAGGGCTGCCACCTTCCGTGTGGGACAAGGAGCCGGATGTTTGCCTTTTCGGGAACAGGCTCTGCCGAGGATGCGCACCGTGAGATGGTCCTTCTCTGGGCAAGCACAGATCCCAAAAGCTTTTGTGCCTGTGAGTAGGCTGCCCGGGGAAGGTGAAGACCAGCAACAGCTTTCAGGGCTGCCACCTTCCGTGTGGGACAAGGAGCCGGACGTTTGCCTTTTCAGGAACAGGCTCTGCCGAGGATGCGCACCGTGAGAGATTGCGTCTTTGGGAAAGCAGAGATTCCCAGTGCAGTTGTGCCTGTGACTAGGCTGCCCGGGGAAGGTGAAGACCAGCAACAGCTTTCAGGGCTGCCACCTTCCGTGTGGGACAAGGAGCCGGACGTTTGCCTTTTCGGGAACAGGCTCTGCCGAGGATGCGCACCGTGAGCTGTTCCTTCTCTGGGCAAGCACAGATCCGAATACCTGTTGTGCCTATGAATAGGCTGCCCGGGGAAGGTGAAGACCAGCAACAGCTTTCAGGGCTGCCACCTTCCGTGTGGGACAAGGAGCCGGACGTTTGCCTTTTCGGGAACAGGCTCTGCCGAGGATGCGCACCGTGAGCTGTTCCTTCTCTGGGCAAGCACAGATCCGAATACCTGTTGTGCCTGTGAACAGGCTGCCCGGGGAAGGTGAAGACCAGCAACAGCTTTCAGGGCTGCCACCTTCCGTGTGGGACAAGGAGCCGGACGTTTGCCTTTTCGGGAACAGGCTCTGCCGAGGATGCGCACCGTGAGAGATTGCGTCTTTGGGAAAGCAGAGATTCCCAGTGCGGTTGTGCCTGTGACTAGGCTGCCCGGGGAAGGTGAAGACCAGCAACAGCTTTCAGGGCTGCCACCTTCCGTGTGGGACAAGGAGCCGGACGTTTGCCTTTTCGGGAACAGGCTCTGCCGAGGATGCGCACCGTGAGAGATTGCGTCTTTGGGAAAGCACAGATCCCAAAACCCTTTGTGCCTGTGAGTAGGCTGCCCGGGGAAGGTGAAGACCAGCAACAGCTTTCAGGGCTGCCACCTTCCGTGTGGGACAAGGAGCCGGACGTTTGCCTTTTCGGGAACAGGCTCTGCCGAGGATGCGCACCGTGAGAGATTGCATCTTTGGGAAAGCAGAGATTCCCAGTGCGGTTGTGCCTGTGAGTAGGCTGCCCGGGGAAGGTGAAGACCAGCAACAGCTTTCAGGGCTGCCACCTTCCGTGTGGGACAAGGAGCCGGACGTTTGCCTTTTCGGGAACAGGCTCTGCCGAGGATGCGCACCATGAGCTGTTCCTTCTCTGGGCAAGCACAGATCCGAATACCTGTTGTGCCTGTGAACAGGCTGCCCGGGGAAGGTGAAGACCAGCAAGAGCTTTCAGGGCTGCCACCTTCCGTGTGGGACAAGGAGCCGGACGTTTGCCTTTTCGGGAACAGGCTCTGCCGAGGATGCGCACCGTGAGAGATTGCGTCTTTGGGAAAGCAGAGATTCCCAGTGCGGTTGTGCTTGTGAGTAGGCTGCCCGGGGAAGGTGAAGACCAGCAACAGCTTTCAGGGCTGCCACCTTCCGTGTGGGACAAGGAGCCGGACGTTTGCCTTTTCGGGAACAGGCTCTGCCGAGGATGCGCACCGTGAGCTGTTCCTTCTCTGGGCAAGCACAGATCCGAATACCTGTTGTGCCTATGACTAGGCTGCCCGGGGAAGGTGAAGACCAGCAACAGCTTTCAGGGCTGCCACCTTCCGTGTGGGACAAGGAGCCGGACGTTTGCCTTTTCGGGAACAGGCTCTGCCGAGGATGCGCACCGTGAGCTGTTCCTTCTCTGGGCAAGCACAGATCCGAATACCTGTTGTGCCTATGAACAGGCTGCCCGGGGAAGGTGAAGACCAGCAACAGCTTTCAGGGCTGCCACCTTCCGTGTGGGACAAGGAGCCGGACGTTTGCCTTTTCGGGAACAGGCTCTGCCGAGGATGCGCACCGTGAGATGGTCCTTCTCTGGGCAAGCACAGATCCCAAAAGCTTTTGTGCCTGTGAGTAGGCTGCCCGGGGAAGGTGAAGACCAGCAACAGCTTTCAGGGCTGCCACCTTCCGTGTGGGACAAGGAGCCGGACGTTTGCCTTTTCGGGAACAGGCTCTGCCGAGGATGCGCACCGTGAGAGATTGCGTCTTTGGGAAAGCAGAGATTCCCAGTGCGGTTGTGCCTGTGAGTAGGCTGCCCGGGGAAGGTGAAGACCAGCAACAGCTTTCAGGGCTGCCACCTGCCGTGTGGGACAAGGAGCCGGACGTTTGCCTTTTCGGGAACAGGTTCTGCCGAGGATGCGCACCGTGAGCTGTTCCTTCTCTGGGCAAGCACAGATCCGAATACCTGTTGTGCCTATGAATAGGCTGCCCGGGGAAGGTGAAGACCAGCAACAGCTTTCAGGGCTGCCACCTTCCGTGTGGGACAAGGAGCCGGACGTTTGCCTTTTCGGGAACAGGCTCTGCCGAGGATGCGCACCGTGAGAGATTGCGTCTTTGGGAAAGCAGAGATTCCCAGTGCGGTTGTGCCTGTGAGTAGGCTGCCCGGGGAAGGTGAAGACCAGCAACAGCTTTCAGGGCTGCCACCTTCCGTGTGGGACAAGGAGCCGGACGTTTGCCTTTTCGGGAACAGGCTCTGCCGAGGATGCGCACCTTGAGAGATTGCGTCTTTGGGAAAGCAGAGATTCCCAGTGCGGTTGTGCCTGTGACTAGGCTGCCCGGGGAAGGTGAAGACCAGCAACAGCTTTCAGGGCTGCCACCTTCCGTGTGGGACAAGGAGCCGGACGTTTGCCTTTTCGGGAACAGGATCTGCCGAGGATGCGCACCGTGAGCTGTTCCTTCTCTGGGCAAGCACAGATCCCAAAACCTGTTGTGCCTATGAACAGGCTGCCCGGGGAAGGTGAAGACCAGCAACAGCTTTCAGGGCTGCCACCTTCCGTGTGGGACAAGGAGCCGGACGTTTGCCTTTTCGGGAACAGGCTCTGCCGAGGATGCGCACCGTGAGAGATTGCATCTTTGGGAAAGCAGAGATTCCCAGTGCGGTTGTGCCTGTGAGTAGGCTGCCCGGGGAAGGTGAAGACCAGCAACAGCTTTCAGGGCTGCCACCTTCCGTGTGGGACAAGGAGCCGGACGTTTGCCTTTTCGGGAACAGGCTCTGCCGAGGATGCGCACCGTGAGAGATTGCGTCTTTGGGAAAGCAGAGATTCCCAGTGCGGTTGTGCCTGTGAGTAGGCTGCCCGGGGAAGGTAAAGACCAGCAACAGCTTTCCGGGCTGCCACCTTCCGTGTGGGACAAGGAGCCGGACGTTTGCCTTTTCGGGAACAGGCTCTGCCGAGGATGCGCACCGTGAGAGATTGCGTCTTTGGGAAAGCAGAGATTCCCAGTGCGGTTGTGCCTGTGAGTAGGCTGCCCGGGGAAGGTGAAGACCAGCAACAGCTTTCAGGGCTGCCACCTTCCGTGTGGGACAAGGAGCCGGACGTTTGCCTTTTCGGGAACAGGCTCTGCTGAGGTTTAGCACCGTGAATGATTGCATCTTTGGGAAAGCAGAGGTCCCAATATCTGTTGTGCCTGTGAGTAGGCTGCCCGGGGAAGGTGAAGACCAGCAACAGCTTTCAGGGCTGCCACCTTCCGTGTGGGACAAGGAGCCGGACGTTTGCCTTTTCGGGAACAGGCTCTGCCGAGGATGCGCACCGTGAGAGATTGCGTCTTTGGGAAAGCACAGATCCCAAAACCCTTTGTGCCTGTGAGTAGGCTGCCCGGGGAAGGTGAAGACCAGCAACAGCTTTCAGGGCTGCCACCTTCCGTGTGGGACAAGGAGCCGGACGTTTGCCTTTTCGGGAACAGGCTCTGCCGAGGATGCGCACCGTGAGCTGTTCCTTCTCTGGGCAAGCACAGATCCGAATACCTGTTGTGCCTATGACTAGGCTGCCCGGGGAAGGTGAAGACCAGCAACAGCTTTCAGGGCTGCCACCTTCCGTGTGGGACAAGGAGCCGGACGTTTGCCTTTTCGGGAACAGGCTCTGCCGAGGATGCGCACCGTGAGAGATTGCGTCTTTGGGAAAGCAGAGATTCCCAGTGCGGTTGTGCCTGTGAGTAGGCTGCCCGGGGAAGGTGAAGACCAGCAACAGCTTTCCGGGCTGCCACCTTCCGTGTGGGACAAGGAGCCGGACGTTTGCCTTTTCGGGAACAGGCTCTGCCGAGGATGCGCACCGTGAGAGATTGCGTCTTTGGGAAAGCAGAGATTCCCAGTGCGGTTGTGCCTGTGAGTAGGCTGCCCGGGGAAGGTGAAGACCAGCAACAGCTTTCAGGGCTGCCACCTTCCGTGTGGGACAAGGAGCCGGACGTTTGCCTTTTCGGGAACAGGCTCTGCTGAGGTTTAGCACCGTGAATGATTGCATCTTTGGGAAAGCAGAGGTCCCAATATCTGTTGTGCCTGTGAGTAGGCTGCCCGGGGAAGGTGAAGACCAGCAACAGCTTTCAGGGCTGCCACCTTCCGTGTGGGACAAGGAGCCGGACGTTTGCCTTTTCGGGAACAGGCTCTGCCGAGGATGCGCACCGTGAGAGATTGCGTCTTTGGGAAAGCACAGATCCCAAAACCCTTTGTGCCTGTGAGTAGGCTGCCCGGGGAAGGTGAAGACCAGCAACAGCTTTCAGGGCTGCCACCTTCCGTGTGGGACAAGGAGCCGGACGTTTGCCTTTTCGGGAACAGGCTCTGCCGAGGATGCGCACCGTGAGCTGTTCCTTCTCTGGGCAAGCACAGATCCGAATACCTGTTGTGCCTATGACTAGGCTGCCCGGGGAAGGTGAAGACCAGCAACAGCTTTCAGGGCTGCCACCTTCCGTGTGGGACAAGGAGCCGGACGTTTGCCTTTTCGGGAACAGGCTCTGCCGAGGATGCGCACCGTGAGAGATTGCGTCTTTGGGAAAGCAGAGATTCCCAGTGCGGTTGTGCCTGTGAGTAGGCTGCCCGGGGAAGGTGAAGACCAGCAACAGCTTTCCGGGCTGCCACCTTCCGTGTGGGACAAGGAGCCGGACGTTTGCCTTTTCGGGAACAGGCTCTGCCGAGGATGCGCACCGTGAGAGATTGCGTCTTTGGGAAAGCAGAGATTCCCAGTGCGGTTGTGCCTGTGAGTAGGCTGCCCGGGGAAGGTGAAGACCAGCAACAGCTTTCCGGGCTGCCACCTTCCGTGTGGGACAAGGAGCCGGACGTTTGCCTTTTCGGGAACAGGCTCTGCCGAGGATGCGCACCGTGAGAGATTGCGTCTTTGGGAAAGCAGAGATTCCCAGTGCGGTTGTGCCTGTGAGTAGGCTGCCCGGGGAAGGTGAAGACCAGCAACAGCTTTCAGGGCTGCCACCTTCCGTGTGGGACAAGGAGCCGGACGTTTGCCTTTTCGGGAACAGGCTCTGCCGAGGATGCGCACCGTGAGAGATTGCGTCTTTGGGAAAGCAGAGATTCCCAGTGCGGTTGTGCCTGTGAGTAGGCTGCCCGGGGAAGGTGAAGACCAGCAACAGCTTTCAGGGCTGCCACCTTCCGTGTGGGACAAGGAGCCGGACGTTTGCCTTTTCGGGAACAGGCTCTGCCGAGGATGCGCACCATGAGCTGTTCCTTCTCTGGGCAAGCACAGATCCGAATACCTGTTGTGCCTGTGAGTAGGCTGCCCGGGGAAGGTGAAGACCAGCAACAGCTTTCAGGGCTGCCACCTTCCGTGTGGGACAAGGAGCCGGACGTTTGCCTTTTCGGGAACAGGCTCTGCCGAGGATGCGCACCGTGAGAGATTGCGTCTTTGGGAAAGCACAGATCCGAATACCTGTTGTGCCTATGAATAGGCTGCCCGGGGAAGGTGAAGACCAGCAACAGCTTTCAGGGCTGCCACCTTCCGTGTGGGACAAGGAGCCGGACGTTTGCCTTTTCGGGATCAGGCTCTGCCGAGGATGCGCACCGTGAGAGATTGCGTCTTTGGGAAAGCAGAGATTCCCAGTGCGGTTGTGCCTGTGAGTAGGCTGCCCGGGGAAGGTGAAGACCAGCAACAGCTTTCAGGGCTGCCACCTTCCGTGTGGGACAAGGAGCCGGACGTTTGCCTTTTTGGGAACAGGCTCTGCCGAGGATGCGCACCGTGAGAGATTGCGTCTTTGGGAAAGCAGAGATTCCCAGTGCGGTTGTGCCTGTGACTAGGCTGCCCGGGGAAGGTGAAGACCAGCAACAGCTTTCAGGGCTGCCACCTTCCGTGTGGGACAAGGAGCCGGACGTTTGCCTTTTCGGGAACAGGCTCTGCCGAGGATGCGCACCGTGAGAGATTGCGTCTTTGGGAAAGCAGAGATTCCCAGTGCGGTTGTGCCTGTGAGTAGGCTGCCCGGGGAAGGTGAAGACCAGCAACAGCTTTCAGGGCTGCCACCTTCCGTGTGGGACAAGGAGCCGGACGTTTGCCTTTTCGGGAACAGGCTCTGCCGAGGATGCGCACCGTGAGAGATTGCGTCTTTGGGAAAGCACAGATCCCAAAACCCTTTGTGCCTGTGAGTAGGCTGCCCGGGGAAGGTGAAGACCAGCAACAGCTTTCAGGGCTGCCACCTTCCGTGTGGGACAAGGAGCCGGACGTTTGCCTTTTCGGGAACAGGCTCTGCCGAGGATGCGCACCGTGAGAGATTGCGTCTTTGGGAAAGCACAGATCCCAAAACCCTTTGTGCCTGTGAGTAGGCTGCCCGGGGAAGGTGAAGACCAGCAACAGCTTTCAGGGCTGCCACCTTCCGTGTGGGACAAGGAGCCGGACGTTTGCCTTTTCGGGAACAGGCTCTGCCGAGGATGCGCACCGTGAGATGTTCCTTCTCTGGGCAAGCACAGATCCGAATACCTGTTGTGCCTGTGAACAGGCTGCCCGGGGAAGGTGAAGACCAGCAACAGCTTTCAGGGCTGCCACCTTCCGTGTGGGACAAGGAGCCGGACGTTTGCCTTTTCGGGAACAGGCTCTGCCGAGGATGCGCACCGTGAGAGATTGCGTCTTTGGGAAAGCAGAGATTCCCAGTGCGGTTGTGCCTGTGAGTAGGCTGCCCGGGGAAGGTGAAGACCAGCAACAGCTTTCAGGGCTGCCACCTTCCGTGTGGGACAAGGAGCCGGACGTTTGCCTTTTCGGGAACAGGCTCTGCCGAGGATGCGCACCGTGAGAGATTGCGTCTTTGGGAAAGCACAGATCCCAAAACCCTTTGTGCCTGTGAGTAGGCTGCCCGGGGAAGGTGAAGACCAGCAACAGCTTTCAGGGCTGCCACCTTCCGTGTGGGACAAGGAGCCGGACGTTTGCCTTTTCGGGAACAGGCTCTGCCGAGGATGCGCAGCGTGAGAGATTGCGTCTTTGGGAAAGCAGAGATTCCCAGTGCGGTTGTGCCTGTGACTAGGCTGCCCGGGGAAGGTGAAGACCAGCAACAGCTTTCAGGGCTGCCACCTTCCGTGTGGGACAAGGAGCCGGACGTTTGCCTTTTCGGGAACAGGCTCTGCCGAGGATGCGCACCGTGAGAGATTGCGTCTTTGGGAAAGCAGAGATTCCCAGTGCGGTTGTGCCTGTGACTAGGCTGCCCGGGGAAGGTGAAGACCAGCAACAGCTTTCAGGGCTGCCACCTTCCGTGTGGGACAAGGAGCCGGACGTTTGCCTTTTCGGGAACAGGCTCTGCCGAGGATGCGCACCGTGAGCTGTTCCTTCTCTGGGCAAGCACAGATCCGAATACCTGTTGTGCCTATGACTAGGCTTCCCGGGGAAGGTGAAGACCAGCAACAGCTTTCAGGGCTGCCACCTTCCGTGTGGGACAAGGAGCCGGACGTTTGCCTTTTCGGGAACAGGCTCTGCCGAGGATGCGCACCGTGAGCTGTTCCTTCTCTGGGCAAGCACAGATCCGAATACCTGTTGTGCCTATGAATAGGCTGCCTGGGGAAGGTGAAGACCAGCAACAGCTTTCAGGGCTGCCACCTTCCGTGTGGGACAAGGAGCCGGACGTTTGCCTTTTCGGGAACAGGCTCTGCCGAGGATGCGCACCGTGAGCTGTTCCTTCTCTGGGCAAGCACAGATCCGAATACCTGTTGTGCCTATGACTAGGCTGCCCGGGGAAGGTGAAGACCAGCAACAGCTTTCAGGGCTGCCACCTTCCGTGTGGGACAAGGAGCCGGACGTTTGCCTTTTCGGGAACAGGCTCTGCCGAGGATGCGCACCGTGAGAGATTGCGTCTTTGGGAAAGCAGAGATTCCCAGTGCGGTTGTGCCTGTGAGTAGGCTGCCCGGGGAAGGTGAAGACCAGCAACAGCTTTCCGGGCTGCCACCTTCCGTGTGGGACAAGGAGCCGGACGTTTGCCTTTTCGGGAACAGGCTCTGCCGAGGATGCGCACCGTGAGAGATTGCGTCTTTGGGAAAGCAGAGATTCCCAGTGCGGTTGTGCCTGTGAGTAGGCTGCCCGGGGAAGGTGAAGACCAGCAACAGCTTTCAGGGCTGCCACCTTCCGTGTGGGACAAGGAGCCGGACGTTTGCCTTTTCGGGAACAGGCTCTGCCGAGGATGCGCACCGTGAGAGATTGCGTCTTTGGGAAAGCAGAGATTCCCAGTGCGGTTGTGCCTGTGAGTAGGCTGCCCGGGGAAGGTGAAGACCAGCAACAGCTTTCAGGGCTGCCACCTTCCGTGTGGGACAAGGAGCCGGACGTTTGCCTTTTCGGGAACAGGCTCTGCCGAGGATGCGCACCTTGAGAGATTGCGTCTTTGGGAAAGCAGAGATTCCCAGTGCGGTTGTGCCTGTGAGTAGGCTGCCCGGGGAAGGTGAAGACCAGCAACAGCTTTCAGGGCTGCCACCTTCCGTGTGGGACAAGGAGCCGGACGTTTGCCTTTTCGGGAACAGGCTCTGCCGAGGATGCGCACCATGAGCTGTTCCTTCTCTGGGCAAGCACAGATCCGAATACCTGTTGTGCCTGTGAGTAGGCTGCCCGGGGAAGGTGAAGACCAGCAACAGCTTTCAGGGCTGCCACCTTCCGTGTGGGACAAGGAGCCGGACGTTTGCCTTTTCGGGAACAGGCTCTGCCGAGGATGCGCACCGTGAGAGATTGCGTCTTTGGGAAAGCACAGATCCGAATACCTGTTGTGCCTATGAATAGGCTGCCCGGGGAAGGTGAAGACCAGCAACAGCTTTCAGGGCTGCCACCTTCCGTGTGGGACAAGGAGCCGGACGTTTGCCTTTTCGGGAACAGGCTCTGCCGAGGATGCGCACCGTGAGAGATTGCGTCTTTGGGAAAGCAGAGATTCCCAGTGCGGTTGTGCCTGTGAGTAGGCTGCCCGGGGAAGGTGAAGACCAGCAACAGCTTTCAGGGCTGCCACCTTCCGTGTGGGACAAGGAGCCGGACGTTTGCCTTTTCGGGAACAGGCTCTGCCGAGGATGCGCACCGTGAGAGATTGCGTCTTTGGGAAAGCAGAGATTCCCAGTGCGGTTGTGCCTGTGAGTAGGCTGCCCGGGGAAGGTGAAGACCAGCAACAGCTTTCAGGGCTGCCACCTTCCGTGTGGGACAAGGAGCCGGACGTTTGCCTTTTCGGGAACAGGCTCTGCCGAGGATGCGCACCGTGAGAGATTGCGTCTTTGGGAAAGCAGAGATTCCCAGTGCGGTTGTGCCTGTGACTAGGCTGCCCGGGGAAGGTGAAGACCAGCAACAGCTTTCAGGGCTGCCACCTTCCGTGTGGGACAAGGAGCCGGACGTTTGCCTTTTCGGGAACAGGCTCTGCCGAGGATGCGCACCGTGAGAGATTGCGTCTTTGGGAAAGCACAGATCCCAAAACCCTTTGTGCCTGTGACTAGGCTGCCCGGGGAAGGTGAAGACCAGCAACAGCTTTCAGGGCTGCCACCTTCCGTGTGGGACAAGGAGCCGGACGTTTGCCTTTTCGGGAACAGGCTCTGCCGAGGATGCGCACCGTGAGAGATTGCGTCTTTGGGAAAGCAGAGATCCCAAAACCCTTTGTGCCTGTGAGTAGGCTGCCCGGGGAAGGTGAAGACCAGCAACAGCTTTCAGGGCTGCCACCTTCCGTGTGGGACAAGGAGCCGGACGTTTGCCTTTTCGGGAACAGGCTCTGCCGAGGATGCGCACCGTGAGCTGTTCCTTCTCTGGGCAAGCACAGATCCGAATACCTGTTGTGCCTGTGAACAGGCTGCCCGGGGAAGGTGAAGACCAGCAACAGCTTTCAGGGCTGCCACCTTCCGTGTGGGACAAGGAGCCGGACGTTTGCCTTTTCGGGAACAGGCTCTGCCGAGGATGCGCACCGTGAGAGATTGCGTCTTTGGGAAAGCAGAGATTCCCAGTGCGGTTGTGCCTGTGAGTAGGCTGCCCGGGGAAGGTGAAGACCAGCAACAGCTTTCAGGGCTGCCACCTTCCGTGTGGGACAAGGAGCCGGACGTTTGCCTTTTCGGGAACAGGCTCTGCCGAGGATGCGCACCGTGAGAGATTGCGTCTTTGGGAAAGCACAGATCCCAAAACCCTTTGTGCCTGTGAGTAGGCTGCCCGGGGAAGGTGAAGACCAGCAAGAGCTTTCAGGGCTGCCACCTTCCGTGTGGGACAAGGAGCCGGACGTTTGCCTTTTCGGGAACAGGCTCTGCCGAGGATGCGCACCGTGAGAGATTGCGTCTTTGGGAAAGCAGAGATTCCCAGTGCGGTTGTGCCTGTGACTAGGCTGCCCGGGGAAGGTGAAGACCAGCAACAGCTTTCAGGGCTGCCACCTTCCGTGTGGGACAAGGAGCCGGACGTTTGCCTTTTCGGGAACAGGCTCTGCCGAGGATGCGCACCGTGAGAGATTGCGTCTTTGGGAAAGCAGAGATTCCCAGTGCGGTTGTGCCTGTGACTAGGCTGCCCGGGGAAGGTGAAGACCAGCAACAGCTTTCAGGGCTGCCACCTTCCGTGTGGGACAAGGAGCCGGACGTTTGCCTTTTCGGGAACAGGCTCTGCCGAGGATGCGCACCGTGAGCTGTTCCTTCTCTGGGCAAGCACAGATCCGAATACCTGTTGTGCCTATGACTAGGCTTCCCGGGGAAGGTGAAGACCAGCAACAGCTTTCAGGGCTGCCACCTTCCGTGTGGGACAAGGAGCCGGACGTTTGCCTTTTCGGGAACAGGCTCTGCCGAGGATGCGCACCGTGAGCTGTTCCTTCTCTGGGCAAGCACAGATCCGAATACCTGTTGTGCCTATGAATAGGCTGCCCGGGGAAGGTGAAGACCAGCAACAGCTTTCAGGGCTGCCACCTTCCATGTGGGACAAGGAGCCGGACGTTTGCCTTTTCGGGAACAGGCTCTGCCGAGGATGCGCACCGTGAGATGGTCCTTCTCTGGGCAAGCACAGATCCCCAAACCTGTTGTGCCTGTGAGTAGGCTGCCCGGGGAAGGTGAAGACCAGCAAGAGCTTTCAGGGCTGCCACCTTCCGTGTGGGACAAGGAGCCGGACGTTTGCCTTTTCGGGAACAGGCTCTGCCGAGGATGCGCACCGTGAGAGATTGCGTCTTTGGGAAAGCAGAGATTCCCAGTGCGGTTGTGCCTGTGAGTAGGCTGCCCGGGGAAGGTGAAGACCAGCAACAGCTTTCCGGGCTGCCACCTTCCGTGTGGGACAAGGAGCCGGACGTTTGCCTTTTCGGGAACAGGCTCTGCCGAGGATGCGGACCGTGAGAGATTGCGTCTTTGGGAAAGCAGAGATTCCCGGTGCGGTTGTGCCTGTGAGTAGGCTGCCCGGGGAAGGTGAAGACCAGCAACAGCTTTCAGGGCTGCCACCTTCCGTGTGGGACAAGGAGCCGGACGTTTGCCTTTTCGGGAACAGGCTCTGCCGAGGATGCGCACCGTGAGAGATTGCGTCTTTGGGAAAGCAGAGATTCCCAGTGCGGTTGTGCCTGTGACTAGGCTGCCCGGGGAAGGTGAAGACCAGCAACAGCTTTCCGGGCTGCCACCTTCCGAGTGGGACAAGGAGCCGGACGTTTGCCTTTTCGGGAACAGGCTCTGCCGAGGATGCGCACCGTGAGCTGTTCCTTCTCTGGGCAAGCACAGATCCGAATACCTGTTGTGCCTATGACTAGGCTGCCCGGGGAAGGTGAAGACCAGCAACAGCTTTCAGGGCTGCCACCTTCCGTGTGGGACAAGGAGCCGGACGTTTGCCTTTTCGGGAACAGGCTCTGCCGAGGATGCGCACCGTGAGAGATTGCGTCTTTGGGAAAGCAGAGATCCCAAAACCCTTTGTGCCTGTGACTAGGCTGCCCGGGGAAGGTGAAGACCAGCAACAGCTTTCAGGGCTGCCACCTTCCGTGTGGGACAAGGAGCCGGACGTTTGCCTTTTCGGGAACAGGCTCTGCCGAGGATGCGCACCGTGAGAGATTGCGTCTTTGGGAAAGCAGAGATTCCCGGTGCGGTTGTGCCTGTGAGTAGGCTGCCCGGGGAAGGTGAAGACCAGCAACAGCTTTCAGGGCTGCCACCTTCCGTGTGGGACAAGGAGCCGGACGTTTGCCTTTTCGGGAACAGGCTCTGCCGAGGATGCGCACCGTGAGAGATTGCGTCTTTGGGAAAGCAGAGATTCCCAGTGCGGTTGTGCCTGTGAGTAGGCTGCCCGGGGAAGGTGAAGACCAGCAACAGTTTTCAGGGCTGCCACCTTCCGTGTGGGACAAGGAGCCGGACGTTTGCCTTTTCGGGAACAGGCTCTGCCGAGGATGCGCAGCGTGAGAGATTGCGTCTTTGGGAAAGCAGAGATTCCCAGTGCGGTTGTGCCTGTGACTAGGCTGCCCGGGGAAGGTGAAGACCAGCAACAGCTTTCAGGGCTGCCACCTTCCGTGTGGGACAAGGAGCCGGACGTTTGCCTTTTCGGGAACAGGCTCTGCCGAGGATGCGCACCGTGAGAGATTGCGTCTTTGGGAAAGCAGAGATTCCCGGTGCGGTTGTGCCTGTGAGTAGGCTGCCTGGGGAAGGTGAAGACCAGCAACAGCTTTCAGGGCTGCCACCTTCCGTGTGGGACAAGGAGCCGGACGTTTGCCTTTTAGGGAACAGGCTCTGCCGAGGATGCGCACCGTGAGAGATTGCGTCTTTGGGAAAGCAGAGATTCCCAGTGCGGTTGTGCCTGTGAGTAGGCTGCCCGGGGAAGGTGAAGACCAGCAACAGCTTTCAGGGCTGCCACCTTCCGTGTGGGACAAGGAGCCGGACGTTTGCCTTTTTGGGAACAGGCTCCGCCGAGGATGCGCACCGTGAGAGATTGCGTCTTTGGGAAAGCACAGATCCCAAAACCCTTTGTGCCTGTGACTAGGCTGCCCGGGGAAGGTGAAGACCAGCAACAGCTTTCAGGGCTGCCACCTTCCGTGTGGGACAAGGAGCCGGACGTTTGCCTTTTCGGGAACAGGCTCTGCCGAGGATGCGCACCGTGAGAGATTGCGTCTTTGGGAAAGCAGAGATTCCCAGTGCGGTTGTGCCTGTGACTAGGCTGCCCGGGGAAGGTGAAGACCAGCAACAGCTTTCAGGGCTGCCACCTTCCGTGTGGGACAAGGAGCCGGACGTTTGCCTTTTCGGGAACAGGCTCTGCCGAGGATGCGCACCGTGAGAGATTGCGTCTTTGGGAAAGCAGAGATTCCCGGTGCGGTTGTGCCTGTGAGTAGGCTGCCCGGGGAAGGTGAAGACCAGCAACAGCTTTCAGGGCTGCCACCTTCCGTGTGGGACAAGGAGCCGGACGTTTGCCTTTTCGGGAACAGGCTCTGCCGAGGATGCGCACCATGAGCTGTTCCTTCTCTGGGCAAGCACAGATCCGAATACCTGTTGTGCCTGTGAACAGGCTGCCCGGGGAAGGTGAAGACCAGCAAGAGCTTTCAGGGCTGCCACCTTCCGTGTGGGACAAGGAGCCGGACGTTTGCCTTTTCGGGAACAGGCTCTGCCGAGGATGCGCACCGTGAGAGATTGCATCTTTGGGAAAGCAGAGATTCCCAGTGCGGTTGTGCCTGTGAGTAGGCTGCCCGGGGAAGGTGAAGACCAGCAACAGCTTTCAGGGCTGCCACCTTCCGTGTGGGACAAGGAGCCGGACGTTTGCCTTTTCGGGAACAGGCTCTGCCGAGGATGCGCACCATGAGCTGTTCCTTCTCTGGGCAAGCACAGATCCGAATACCTGTTGTGCCTGTGAGTAGGCTGCCCGGGGAAGGTGAAGACCAGCAACAGCTTTCAGGGCTGCCACCTTCCGTGTGGGACAAGGAGCCGGACGTTTGCCTTTTCGGGAACAGGCTCTGCCGAGGATGCGCACCGTGAGAGATTGCGTCTTTGGGAAAGCAGAGATTCCCAGTGCGGTTGTGCCTGTGAGTAGGCTGCCCGGGGAAGGTGAAGACCAGCAACAGCTTTCAGGGCTGCCACCTTCCGTGTGGGACAAGGAGCCGGACGTTTGCCTTTTCGGGAACAGGCTCTGCCGAGGATGCGCACCGTGAGATGGTCCTTCTCTGGGCAAGCACAGATCCCCAAACCTGTTGTGCCTGTGAACAGGCTGCCCGGGGAAGGTGAAGACCAGCAACAGCTTTCAGGGCTGCCACCTTCCGTGTGGGACAAGGAGCCGGACGTTTGCCTTTTTGGGAACAGGCTCTGCCGAGGATGCGCACCGTGAGAGATTGCATCTTTGGGAAAGCAGAGATTCCCAGTGCGGTTGTGCCTGTGAGTAGGCTGCCCGGGGAAGGTGAAGACCAGCAACAGCTTTCAGGGCTGCCACCTTCCGTGTGGGACAAGGAGCCGGACGTTTGCCTTTTCGGGAACAGGCTCTGCCGAGGATGCGCACCATGAGCTGTTCCTTCTCTGGGCAACCACAGATCCGAATACCTGTTGTGCCTGTGACTAGGCTGCCCGGGGAAGGTGAAGACCAGCAACAGCTTTCAGGGCTGCCACCTTCCGTGTGGGACAAGGAGCCGGACGTTTGCCTTTTCGGGAACAGGCTCTGCCGAGGATGCGCACCGTGAGAGATTGCGTCTTTGGGAAAGCAGAGATTCCCAGTGCAGTTGTGCCTGTGAGTAGGCTGCCCGGGGAAGGTGAAGACCAGCAACAGCTTTCAGGGCTGCCACCTTCCGTGTGGGACAAGGAGCCGGACGTTTGCCTTTTCGGGAACAGGCTCTGCCGAGGATGCGCACCGTGAGAGATTGCGTCTTTGGGAAAGCAGAGATTCCCAGTGCGGTTGTGCCTGTGAGTAGGCTGCCCGGGGAAGGTGAAGACCAGCAACAGCTTTCAGGGCTGCCACCTTCCGTGTGGGACAAGGAGCCGGACGTTTGCCTTTTCGGGAACAGGCTCTGCCGAGGATGCGCACCGTGAGAGATTGCGTCTTTGGGAAAGCAGAGATTCCCAGTGCGGTTGTGCCTGTGACTAAGCTGCCCGGGGAAGGTGAAGACCAGCAACAGCTTTCAGGGCTGCCACCTTCCGTGTGGGACAAGGAGCCGGACGTTTGCCTTTTCGGGAACAGGCTCTGCCGAGGATGCGCACCGTGAGAGATTGCGTCTTTGGGAAAGCAGAGATTCCCAGTGCGGTTGTGCCTGTGAGTAGGCTGCCCGGGGAAGGTGAAGACCAGCAACAGCTTTCAGGGCTGCCACCTTCCGTGTGGGACAAGGAGCCGGACGTTTGCCTTTTCGGGAACAGGCTCTGCCGAGGATGCGCACCGTGAGCTGTTCCTTCTCTGGGCAAGCACAGATCCGAATACCTGTTGTGCCTGTGAACAGGCTGCCCGGGGAAGGTGAAGACCAGCAACAGCTTTCAGGGCTGCCACCTTCCGTGTGGGACAAGGAGCCGGACGTTTGCCTTTTCGGGAACAGGCTCTGCCGAGGATGCGCACCGTGAGAGATTGCATCTTTGGGAAAGCAGAGATTCCCAGTGCGGTTGTGCCTGTGACTAGGCTGCCCGGGGAAGGTGAAGACCAGCAACAGCTTTCAGGGCTGCCACCTTCCGTGTGGGACAAGGAGCCGGACGTTTGCCTTTTCGGGAACAGGCTCTGCCGAGGATGCGCACCATGAGCTGTTCCTTCTCTGGGCAAGCACAGATCCGAATACCTGTTGTGCCTGTGAGTAGGCTGCCCGGGGAAGGTGAAGACCAGCAACAGCTTTCAGGGCTGCCACCTTCCGTGTGGGACAAGGAGCCGGACGTTTGCCTTTTCGGGAACAGGCTCTGCCGAGGATGCGCACCGTGAGAGATTGCGTCTTTGGGAAAGCAGAGATTCCCAGTGCGGTTGTGCCTGTGAGTAGGCTGCCCGGGGAAGGTGAAGACCAGCAACAGCTTTCAGGGCTGCCACCTTCCGTGTGGGACAAGGAGCCGGACGTTTGCCTTTTCGGGAACAGGCTCTGCCGAGGATGCGCACCGTGAGATGGTCCTTCTCTGGGCAAGCACAGATCCCCAAACCTGATGTGCCTGTGAACAGGCTGCCCGGGGAAGGTGAAGACCAGCAACAGCTTTCAGGGCTGCCACCTTCCGTGTGGGACAAGGAGCCGGACGTTTGCCTTTTCGGGAACAGGCTCTGCCGAGGATGCGCACCGTGATAGATTGCATCTTTGGGAAAGCAGAGATTCCCAGTGCGGTTGTGCCTGTGAGTAGGCTGCACGGGGAAGGTGAAGACCAGCAACAGCTTTCAGGGCTGCCACCTTCCGTGTGGGACAAGGAGCCGGACGTTTGCCTTTTCGGGAACAGGCTCTGCCGAGGATGCGCACCATGAGCTGTTCCTTCTCTGGGCAACCACAGATCCGAATACCTGTTGTGCCTGTGACTAGGCTGCCCGGGGAAGGTGAAGACCAGCAACAGCTTTCAGGGCTGCCACCTTCCGTGTGGGACAAGGAGCCGGACGTTTGCCTTTTCGGGAACAGGCTCTGCCGAGGATGCGCACCGTGAGAGATTGCGTCTTTGGGAAAGCAGAGATTCCCAGTGCGGTTGTGCCTGTGAGTAGGCTGCCCGGGGAAGGTGAAGACCAGCAACAGCTTTCAGGGCTGCCACCTTCCGTGTGGGACAAGGAGCCGGACGTTTGCCTTTTCGGGAACAGGCTCTGCCGAGGATGCGCACCGTGAGAGATTGCGTCTTTGGGAAAGCAGAGATTCCCAGTGCGGTTGTGCCTGTGAGTAGGCTGCCCGGGGAAGGTGAAGACCAGCAACAGCTTTCAGGGCTGCCACCTTCCGTGTGGGACAAGGAGCCGGACGTTTGCCTTTTCGGGAACAGGCTCTGCCGAGGATGCGCACCGTGAGCTGTTCCTTCTCTGGGCAAGCACAGATCCCAAAACCTGTTGTGTCTGTGAACAGGCTGCCCGGGGAAGGTGAAGACCAGCAACAGCTTTCAGGGCTGCCACCTTCCGTGTGGGACAAGGAGCCGGACGTTTGCCTTTTCGGGAACAGGCTCTGCCGAGGATGCGCACCGTGAGCTGTTACTTCTCTGGGCAACCACAGATCCGAATACCTGTTGTGCCTATGACTAGGCTGCCCGGGGAAGGTGAAGACCAGCAACAGCTTTCAGGGCTGCCACCTTCCGTGTGGGACAAGGAGCCGGACGTTTGCCTTTTCGGGAACAGGCTCTGCCGAGGATGCGCACCGTGACAGATTGCGTCTTTGGGAAAGCAGAGATTCCCAGTGCGGTTGTGCCTGTGACTAGGCTGCCCGGGGAAGGTGAAGACCAGCAACAGCTTTCAGGGCTGCCACCTTCCGTGTGGGACAAGGAGCCGGACGTTTGCCTTTTCGGGAACAGGCTCTGCCGAGGATGCGCACCGTGAGAGATTGCGTCTTTGGGAAAGCAGAGATTCCCAGTGCGGGTGTGCCTGTGAGTAGGCTGCCCGGGGAAGGTGAAGACCAGCAACAGCTTTCAGGGCTGCCACCTTCCGTGTGGGACAAGGAGCCGGACGTTTGCCTTTTCGGGAACAGGCTCTGCCGAGGATGCGCACCGTGAGAGATTGCGTCTTTGGGAAAGCAGAGATTCCCAGTGCGGTTGTGCCTGTGACTAGGCTGCCCGGGGAAGGTGAAGACCAGCAACAGCTTTCAGGGCTGCCACCTTCCGTGTGGGACAAGGAGCTGGACGTTTGCCTTTTCGGGAACAGGCTCTGCCGAGGATGCGCACCGTGAGCTGTTCCTTCTCTGGGCAAGCACAGATCCGAATACCTGTTGTGCCTGTGAACAGGCTGCCCGGGGAAGGTGAAGACCAGCAACAGCTTTCAGGGCTGCCACCTTCCGTGTGGGACAAGGAGCCGGACGTTTGCCTTTTCGGGAACAGGCTCTGCCGAGGATGCGCACCGTGAGCTGTTCCTTCTCTGGGCAACCACAGATCCCAAAACCTGTTGTGCCTATGAACAGGCTGCCCGGGGAAGGTGAAGACCAGCAACAGCTTTCAGGGCTGCCACCTGCCGTGTGGGACAAGGAGCCGGACGTTTGCCTTTTCGGGAACAGGCTCTGCCGAGGATGCGCACCGTGAGCTGTTCCTTCTCTGGGCAAGCACAGATCCGAATACCTGTTGTGCCTATGAATAGGCTGCCCGGGGAAGGTGAAGACCAGCAACAGCTTTCAGGGCTGCCACCTTCCGTGTGGGACAAGGAGCCGGACGTTTGCCTTTTCGGGAACAGGCTCTGCCGAGGATGCGCACCGTGAGAGATTGCGTCTTTGGGAAAGCAGGGATTCCCAGTGCGGTTGTGCCTGTGAGTAGGCTGCCCGGGGAAGGTGAAGACCAGCAACAGCTTTCAGGGCTGCCACCTTCCGTGTGGGACAAGGAGCCGGACGTTTGCCTTTTCGGGAACAGGCTCTGCCGAGGATGCGCACCGTGACAGATTGCGTCTTTGGGAAAGCAGAGATTCCCAGTGCGGTTGTGCCTGTGACTAGGCTGCCCGGGGAAGGTGAAGACCAGCAACAGCTTTCAGGGCTGCCACCTTCCGTGTGGGACAAGGAGCCGGACGTTTGCCTTTTCGGGAACAGGCTCTGCCGAGGATGCGCACCGTGAGAGATTGCGTCTTTGGGAAAGCAGAGATTCCCAGTGCGGGTGTGCCTGTGAGTAGGCTGCCCGGGGAAGGTGAAGACCAGCAACAGCTTTCAGGGCTGCCACCTTCCGTGTGGGACAAGGAGCCGGACGTTTGCCTTTTCGGGAACAGGCTCTGCCGAGGATGCGCACCGTGAGAGATTGCGTCTTTGGGAAAGCAGAGATTCCCAGTGCGGTTGTGCCTGTGAGTAGGCTGCCCGGGGAAGGTGAAGACCAGCAACAGCTTTCAGGGCTGCCACCTTCCGTGTGGGACAAGGAGCCGGACGTTTGCCTTTTCGGGAACAGGCTCTGCCGAGGATGCGCACCGTGAGCTGTTCCTTCTCTGGGCAAGCACAGATCCGAATACCTGTTGTGCCTGTGAACAGGCTGCCCGGGGAAGGTGAAGACCAGCAACAGCTTTCAGGGCTGCCACCTTCCGTGTGGGACAAGGAGCCGGACGTTTGCCTTTTCGGGAACAGGCTCTGCCGAGGATGCGCACCGTGAGAGATTGCATCTTTGGGAAAGCAGAGATTCCCAGTGCGGTTGTGCCTGTGACTAGGCTGCCCGGGGAAGGTGAAGACCAGCAACAGCTTTCAGGGCTGCCACCTTCCGTGTGGGACAAGGAGCCGGACGTTTGCCTTTTCGGGAACAGGCTCTGCCGAGGATGCGCACCATGAGCTGTTCCTTCTCTGGGCAAGCACAGATCCGAATACCTGTTGTGCCTGTGAGTAGGCTGCCCGGGGAAGGTGAAGACCAGCAACAGCTTTCAGGGCTGCCACCTGCCGTGTGGGACAAGGAGCCGGACGTTTGCCTTTTCGGGAACAGGCTCTGCCGAGGATGCGCACCGTGAGAGATTGCGTCTTTGGGAAAGCAGAGATTCCCAGTGCGGTTGTGCCTGTGAGTAGGCTGCCCGGGGAAGGTGAAGACCAGCAACAGCTTTCAGGGCTGCCACCTTCCGTGTGGGACAAGGAGCCGGACGTTTGCCTTTTCGGGAACAGGCTCTGCCGAGGATGCGCACCGTGAGAGATTGCGTCTTTGGGAAAGCAGAGATTCCCAGTGCGGTTGTGCCTGTGAGTAGGCTGCCCGGGGAAGGTGAAGACCAGCAACAGCTTTCAGGGCTGCCACCTTCCGTGTGGGACAAGGAGCCGGACGTTTGCCTTTTCGGGAACAGGCTCTGCCGAGGATGCGCACCGTGAGCTGTTCCTTCTCTGGGCAAGCACAGATCCCAAAACCTGTTGTGTCTGTGAACAGGCTGCCCGGGGAAGGTGAAGACCAGCAACAGCTTTCAGGGCTGCCACCTTCCGTGTGGGACAAGGAGCCGGACGTTTGCCTTTTCGGGAACAGGCTCTGCCGAGGATGCGCACCGTGAGCTGTTACTTCTCTGGGCAACCACAGATCCGAATACCTGTTGTGCCTATGACTAGGCTGCCCGGGGAAGGTGAAGACCAGCAACAGCTTTCAGGGCTGCCACCTTCCGTGTGGGACAAGGAGCCGGACGTTTGCCTTTTCGGGAACAGGCTCTGCCGAGGATGCGCACCGTGACAGATTGCGTCTTTGGGAAAGCAGAGATTCCCAGTGCGGTTGTGCCTGTGACTAGGCTGCCCGGGGAAGGTGAAGACCAGCAACAGCTTTCAGGGCTGCCACCTTCCGTGTGGGACAAGGAGCCGGACGTTTGCCTTTTCGGGAACAGGCTCTGCCGAGGATGCGCACCGTGAGAGATTGCGTCTTTGGGAAAGCAGAGATTCCCAGTGCGGGTGTGCCTGTGAGTAGGCTGCCCGGGGAAGGTGAAGACCAGCAACAGCTTTCAGGGCTGCCACCTTCCGTGTGGGACAAGGAGCCGGACGTTTGCCTTTTCGGGAACAGGCTCTGCCGAGGATGCGCACCGTGAGAGATTGCGTCTTTGGGAAAGCAGAGATTCCCAGTGCGGTTGTGCCTGTGAGTAGGCTGCCCGGGGAAGGTGAAGACCAGCAACAGCTTTCAGGGCTGCCACCTTCCGTGTGGGACAAGGAGCCGGACGTTTGCCTTTTCGGGAACAGGCTCTGCCGAGGATGCGCACCGTGAGCTGTTCCTTCTCTGGGCAAGCACAGATCCGAATACCTGTTGTGCCTGTGAACAGGCTGCCCGGGGAAGGTGAAGACCAGCAACAGCTTTCAGGGCTGCCACCTTCCGTGTGGGACAAGGAGCCGGACGTTTGCCTTTTCGGGAACAGGCTCTGCCGAGGATGCGCACCGTGAGAGATTGCATCTTTGGGAAAGCAGAGATTCCCAGTGCGGTTGTGCCTGTGACTAGGCTGCCCGGGGAAGGTGAAGACCAGCAACAGCTTTCAGGGCTGCCACCTTCCGTGTGGGACAAGGAGCCGGACGTTTGCCTTTTCGGGAACAGGCTCTGCCGAGGATGCGCACCATGAGCTGTTCCTTCTCTGGGCAAGCACAGATCCGAATACCTGTTGTGCCTGTGAGTAGGCTGCCCGGGGAAGGTGAAGACCAGCAACAGCTTTCAGGGCTGCCACCTTCCGTGTGGGACAAGGAGCCGGACGTTTGCCTTTTCGGGAACAGGCTCTGCCGAGGATGCGCACCGTGAGAGATTGCGTCTTTGGGAAAGCAGAGATTCCCAGTGCGGTTGTGCCTGTGAGTAGGCTGCCCGGGGAAGGTGAAGACCAGCAACAGCTTTCAGGGCTGCCACCTTCCGTGTGGGACAAGGAGCCGGACGTTTGCCTTTTCGGGAACAGGCTCTGCCGAGGATGCGCACCGTGAGATGGTCCTTCTCTGGGCAAGCACAGATCCGAATACCTGTTGTGCCTGTGAGTAGGCTGCCCGGGGAAGGTGAAGACCAGCAACAGCTTTCAGGGCTGCCACCTTCCGTGTGGGACAAGGAGCCGGACGTTTGCCTTTTCGGGAACAGGCTCTGCCGAGGATGCGCACCGTGAGAGATTGCGTCTTTGGGAAAGCAGAGATTCCCAGTGCGGTTGTGCCTGTGAGTAGGCTGCCCGGGGAAGGTGAAGACCAGCAACAGCTTTCAGGGCTGCCACCTTCCGTGTGGGACAAGGAGCCGGACGTTTGCCTTTTCGGGAACAGGCTCTGCCGAGGATGCGCACCATGAGCTGTTCCTTCTCTGGGCAAGCACAGATCCGAATACCTGTTGTGCCTGTGAGTAGGCTGCCCGGGGAAGGTGAAGACCAGCAACAGCTTTCAGGGCTGCCACCTTCCGTGTGGGACAAGGAGCCGGACGTTTGCCTTTTCGGGAACAGGCTCTGCCGAGGATGCGCACCGTGAGAGATTGCGTCTTTGGGAAAGCAGAGATTCCCAGTGCGGTTGTGCCTGTGAGTAGGCTGCCCGGGGAAGGTGAAGACCAGCAACAGCTTTCAGGGCTGCCACCTTCCGTGTGGGACAAGGAGCCGGACGTTTGCCTTTTCGGGAACAGGCTCTGCCGAGGATGCGCACCGTGAGAGATTGCGTCTTTGGGAAAGCAGAGATTCCCAGTGCGGTTGTGCCTGTGAGTAGGCTGCCCGGGGAAGGTGAAGACCAGCAACAGCTTTCAGGGCTGCCACCTTCCGTGTGGGACAAGGAGCCGGACGTTTGCCTTTTCGGGAACAGGCTCTGCCGAGGATGCGCACCGTGAGCTGTTCCTTCTCTGGGCAAGCACAGATCCCAAAACCTGTTGTGTCTGTGAACAGGCTGCCCGGGGAAGGTGAAGACCAGCAACAGCTTTCAGGGCTGCCACCTTCCGTGTGGGACAAGGAGCCGGACGTTTGCCTTTTCGGGAACAGGCTCTGCCGAGGATGCGCACCGTGAGCTGTTACTTCTCTGGGCAACCACAGATCCGAATACCTGTTGTGCCTATGACTAGGCTGCCCGGGGAAGGTGAAGACCAGCAACAGCTTTCAGGGCTGCCACCTTCCGTGTGGGACAAGGAGCCGGACGTTTGCCTTTTCGGGAACAGGCTCTGCCGAGGATGCGCACCGTGACAGATTGCGTCTTTGGGAAAGCAGAGATTCCCAGTGCGGTTGTGCCTGTGACTAGGCTGCCCGGGGAAGGTGAAGACCAGCAACAGCTTTCAGGGCTGCCACCTTCCGTGTGGGACAAGGAGCCGGACGTTTGCCTTTTCGGGAACAGGCTCTGCCGAGGATGCGCACCGTGAGAGATTGCGTCTTTGGGAAAGCAGAGATTCCCAGTGCGGGTGTGCCTGTGAGTAGGCTGCCCGGGGAAGGTGAAGACCAGCAACAGCTTTCAGGGCTGCCACCTTCCGTGTGGGACAAGGAGCCGGACGTTTGCCTTTTCGGGAACAGGCTCTGCCGAGGATGCGCACCGTGAGAGATTGCGTCTTTGGGAAAGCAGAGATTCCCAGTGCGGTTGTGCCTGTGAGTAGGCTGCCCGGGGAAGGTGAAGACCAGCAACAGCTTTCAGGGCTGCCACCTTCCGTGTGGGACAAGGAGCCGGACGTTTGCCTTTTCGGGAACAGGCTCTGCCGAGGATGCGCACCGTGAGCTGTTCCTTCTCTGGGCAAGCACAGATCCGAATACCTGTTGTGCCTGTGAACAGGCTGCCCGGGGAAGGTGAAGACCAGCAACAGCTTTCAGGGCTGCCACCTTCCGTGTGGGACAAGGAGCCGGACGTTTGCCTTTTCGGGAACAGGCTCTGCCGAGGATGCGCACCGTGAGAGATTGCATCTTTGGGAAAGCAGAGATTCCCAGTGCGGTTGTGCCTGTGACTAGGCTGCCCGGGGAAGGTGAAGACCAGCAACAGCTTTCAGGGCTGCCACCTTCCGTGTGGGACAAGGAGCCGGACGTTTGCCTTTTCGGGAACAGGCTCTGCCGAGGATGCGCACCATGAGCTGTTCCTTCTCTGGGCAAGCACAGATCCGAATACCTGTTGTGCCTGTGAGTAGGCTGCCCGGGGAAGGTGAAGACCAGCAACAGCTTTCAGGGCTGCCACCTTCCGTGTGGGACAAGGAGCCGGACGTTTGCCTTTTCGGGAACAGGCTCTGCCGAGGATGCGCACCGTGAGAGATTGCGTCTTTGGGAAAGCAGAGATTCCCAGTGCGGTTGTGCCTGTGAGTAGGCTGCCCGGGGAAGGTGAAGACCAGCAACAGCTTTCAGGGCTGCCACCTTCCGTGTGGGACAAGGAGCCGGACGTTTGCCTTTTCGGGAACAGGCTCTGCCGAGGATGCGCACCGTGAGAGATTGCGTCTTTGGGAAAGCAGAGATTCCCAGTGCGGTTGTGCCTGTGAGTAGGCTGCCCGGGGAAGGTGAAGACCAGCAACAGCTTTCAGGGCTGCCACCTTCCGTGTGGGACAAGGAGCCGGACGTTTGCCTTTTCGGGAACAGGCTCTGCCGAGGATGCGCACCGTGAGCTGTTCCTTCTCTGGGCAAGCACAGATCCCAAAACCTGTTGTGTCTGTGAACAGGCTGCCCGGGGAAGGTGAAGACCAGCAACAGCTTTCAGGGCTGCCACCTTCCGTGTGGGACAAGGAGCCGGACGTTTGCCTTTTCGGGAACAGGCTCTGCCGAGGATGCGCACCGTGAGCTGTTACTTCTCTGGGCAACCACAGATCCGAATACCTGTTGTGCCTATGACTAGGCTGCCCGGGGAAGGTGAAGACCAGCAACAGCTTTCAGGGCTGCCACCTTCCGTGTGGGACAAGGAGCCGGACGTTTGCCTTTTCGGGAACAGGCTCTGCCGAGGATGCGCACCGTGACAGATTGCGTCTTTGGGAAAGCAGAGATTCCCAGTGCGGTTGTGCCTGTGACTAGGCTGCCCGGGGAAGGTGAAGACCAGCAACAGCTTTCAGGGCTGCCACCTTCCGTGTGGGACAAGGAGCCGGACGTTTGCCTTTTCGGGAACAGGCTCTGCCGAGGATGCGCACCGTGAGAGATTGCGTCTTTGGGAAAGCAGAGATTCCCAGTGCGGGTGTGCCTGTGAGTAGGCTGCCCGGGGAAGGTGAAGACCAGCAACAGCTTTCAGGGCTGCCACCTTCCGTGTGGGACAAGGAGCCGGACGTTTGCCTTTTCGGGAACAGGCTCTGCCGAGGATGCGCACCGTGAGAGATTGCGTCTTTGGGAAAGCAGAGATTCCCAGTGCGGTTGTGCCTGTGAGTAGGCTGCCCGGGGAAGGTGAAGACCAGCAACAGCTTTCAGGGCTGCCACCTTCCGTGTGGGACAAGGAGCCGGACGTTTGCCTTTTCGGGAACAGGCTCTGCCGAGGATGCGCACCGTGAGCTGTTCCTTCTCTGGGCAAGCACAGATCCGAATACCTGTTGTGCCTGTGAACAGGCTGCCCGGGGAAGGTGAAGACCAGCAACAGCTTTCAGGGCTGCCACCTTCCGTGTGGGACAAGGAGCCGGACGTTTGCCTTTTCGGGAACAGGCTCTGCCGAGGATGCGCACCGTGAGAGATTGCATCTTTGGGAAAGCAGAGATTCCCAGTGCGGTTGTGCCTGTGACTAGGCTGCCCGGGGAAGGTGAAGACCAGCAACAGCTTTCAGGGCTGCCACCTTCCGTGTGGGACAAGGAGCCGGACGTTTGCCTTTTCGGGAACAGGCTCTGCCGAGGATGCGCACCATGAGCTGTTCCTTCTCTGGGCAAGCACAGATCCGAATACCTGTTGTGCCTGTGAGTAGGCTGCCCGGGGAAGGTGAAGACCAGCAACAGCTTTCAGGGCTGCCACCTTCCGTGTGGGACAAGGAGCCGGACGTTTGCCTTTTCGGGAACAGGCTCTGCCGAGGATGCGCACCGTGAGAGATTGCGTCTTTGGGAAAGCAGAGATTCCCAGTGCGGTTGTGCCTGTGAGTAGGCTGCCCGGGGAAGGTGAAGACCAGCAACAGCTTTCAGGGCTGCCACCTTCCGTGTGGGACAAGGAGCCGGACGTTTGCCTTTTCGGGAACAGGCTCTGCCGAGGATGCGCACCGTGAGATGGTCCTTCTCTGGGCAAGCACAGATCCCCAAACCTGATGTGCCTGTGAACAGGCTGCCCGGGGAAGGTGAAGACCAGCAACAGCTTTCAGGGCTGCCACCTTCCGTGTGGGACAAGGAGCCGGACGTTTGCCTTTTCGGGAACAGGCTCTGCCGAGGATGCGCACCGTGATAGATTGCATCTTTGGGAAAGCAGAGATTCCCAGTGCGGTTGTGCCTGTGAGTAGGCTGCACGGGGAAGGTGAAGACCAGCAACAGCTTTCAGGGCTGCCACCTTCCGTGTGGGACAAGGAGCCGGACGTTTGCCTTTTCGGGAACAGGCTCTGCCGAGGATGCGCACCATGAGCTGTTCCTTCTCTGGGCAACCACAGATCCGAATACCTGTTGTGCCTGTGACTAGGCTGCCCGGGGAAGGTGAAGACCAGCAACAGCTTTCAGGGCTGCCACCTTCCGTGTGGGACAAGGAGCCGGACGTTTGCCTTTTCGGGAACAGGCTCTGCCGAGGATGCGCACCGTGAGAGATTGCGTCTTTGGGAAAGCAGAGATTCCCAGTGCGGTTGTGCCTGTGAGTAGGCTGCCCGGGGAAGGTGAAGACCAGCAACAGCTTTCAGGGCTGCCACCTTCCGTGTGGGACAAGGAGCCGGACGTTTGCCTTTTCGGGAACAGGCTCTGCCGAGGATGCGCACCGTGAGAGATTGCGTCTTTGGGAAAGCAGAGATTCCCAGTGCGGTTGTGCCTGTGAGTAGGCTGCCCGGGGAAGGTGAAGACCAGCAACAGCTTTCAGGGCTGCCACCTTCCGTGTGGGACAAGGAGCCGGACGTTTGCCTTTTCGGGAACAGGCTCTGCCGAGGATGCGCACCGTGAGCTGTTCCTTCTCTGGGCAAGCACAGATCCCAAAACCTGTTGTGTCTGTGAACAGGCTGCCCGGGGAAGGTGAAGACCAGCAACAGCTTTCAGGGCTGCCACCTTCCGTGTGGGACAAGGAGCCGGACGTTTGCCTTTTCGGGAACAGGCTCTGCCGAGGATGCGCACCGTGAGCTGTTACTTCTCTGGGCAACCACAGATCCGAATACCTGTTGTGCCTATGACTAGGCTGCCCGGGGAAGGTGAAGACCAGCAACAGCTTTCAGGGCTGCCACCTTCCGTGTGGGACAAGGAGCCGGACGTTTGCCTTTTCGGGAACAGGCTCTGCCGAGGATGCGCACCGTGACAGATTGCGTCTTTGGGAAAGCAGAGATTCCCAGTGCGGTTGTGCCTGTGACTAGGCTGCCCGGGGAAGGTGAAGACCAGCAACAGCTTTCAGGGCTGCCACCTTCCGTGTGGGACAAGGAGCCGGACGTTTGCCTTTTCGGGAACAGGCTCTGCCGAGGATGCGCACCGTGAGAGATTGCGTCTTTGGGAAAGCAGAGATTCCCAGTGCGGGTGTGCCTGTGAGTAGGCTGCCCGGGGAAGGTGAAGACCAGCAACAGCTTTCAGGGCTGCCACCTTCCGTGTGGGACAAGGAGCCGGACGTTTGCCTTTTCGGGAACAGGCTCTGCCGAGGATGCGCACCGTGAGAGATTGCGTCTTTGGGAAAGCAGAGATTCCCAGTGCGGTTGTGCCTGTGACTAGGCTGCCCGGGGAAGGTGAAGACCAGCAACAGCTTTCAGGGCTGCCACCTTCCGTGTGGGACAAGGAGCTGGACGTTTGCCTTTTCGGGAACAGGCTCTGCCGAGGATGCGCACCGTGAGCTGTTCCTTCTCTGGGCAAGCACAGATCCGAATACCTGTTGTGCCTGTGAACAGGCTGCCCGGGGAAGGTGAAGACCAGCAACAGCTTTCAGGGCTGCCACCTTCCGTGTGGGACAAGGAGCCGGACGTTTGCCTTTTCGGGAACAGGCTCTGCCGAGGATGCGCACCGTGAGCTGTTCCTTCTCTGGGCAACCACAGATCCCAAAACCTGTTGTGCCTATGAACAGGCTGCCCGGGGAAGGTGAAGACCAGCAACAGCTTTCAGGGCTGCCACCTGCCGTGTGGGACAAGGAGCCGGACGTTTGCCTTTTCGGGAACAGGCTCTGCCGAGGATGCGCACCGTGAGCTGTTCCTTCTCTGGGCAAGCACAGATCCGAATACCTGTTGTGCCTATGAATAGGCTGCCCGGGGAAGGTGAAGACCAGCAACAGCTTTCAGGGCTGCCACCTTCCGTGTGGGACAAGGAGCCGGACGTTTGCCTTTTCGGGAACAGGCTCTGCCGAGGATGCGCACCGTGAGAGATTGCGTCTTTGGGAAAGCAGGGATTCCCAGTGCGGTTGTGCCTGTGAGTAGGCTGCCCGGGGAAGGTGAAGACCAGCAACAGCTTTCAGGGCTGCCACCTTCCGTGTGGGACAAGGAGCCGGACGTTTGCCTTTTCGGGAACAGGCTCTGCCGAGGATGCGCACCGTGACAGATTGCGTCTTTGGGAAAGCAGAGATTCCCAGTGCGGTTGTGCCTGTGAGTAGGCTGCCCGGGGAAGGTGAAGACCAGCAACAGCTTTCAGGGCTGCCACCTTCCGTGTGGGACAAGGAGCCGGACGTTTGCCTTTTCGGGAACAGGCTCTGCCGAGGATGCGCACCGTGAGAGATTGCGTCTTTGGGAAAGCAGAGATTCCCAGTGCGGTTGTGCCTGTGACTAGGCTGCCCGGGGAAGGTGAAGACCAGCAAGAGCTTTCAGGGCTGCCACCTTCCGTGTGGGACAAGGAGCCGGACGTTTGCCTTTTCGGGAACAGGCTCTGCCGAGGATGCGCACCGTGAGCTGTTCCTTCTCTGGGCAAGCACAGATCCGAATACCTGTTGTGCCTATGACTAGGCTGCCCGGGGAAGGTGAAGACCAGCAACAGCTTTCAGGGCTGCCACCTTCCGTGTGGGACAAGGAGCCGGACGTTTGCCTTTTCGGGAACAGGCTCTGCCGAGGATGCGCACCGTGAGCTGTTCCTTCTCTGGGCAAGCACAGATCCGAATACCTGTTGTGCCTATGACTAGGCTGCCCGGGGAAGGTGAAGACCAGCAACAGCTTTCAGGGCTGCCACCTTCCGTGTGGGACAAGGAGCCGGACGTTTGCCTTTTCGGGAACAGGCTCTGCCGAGGATGCGCACCGTGAGAGATTGCGTCTTTGGGAAAGCACAGATCCCAAAACCCTTTGTGCCTGTGACTAGGCTGCCCGGGGAAGGTGAAGACCAGCAACAGCTTTCAGGGCTGCCACCTTCCGTGTGGGACAAGGAGCCGGACGTTTGCCTTTTCGGGAACAGGCTCTGCCGAGGATGCGGACCGTGAGAGATTGCGTCTTTGGGAAAGCAGAGATTCCCAGTGCGGTTGTGCCTGTGAGTAGGCTGCCCGGGGAAGGTGAAGACCAGCAACAGCTTTCAGGGCTGCCACCTTCCGTGTGGGACAAGGAGCCGGACGTTTGCCTTTTCGGGAACAGGCTCTGCCGAGGATGCGCACCGTGAGCTGTTCCTTCTCTGGGCAAGCACAGATCCCAAAAGCTGTTGTGCCTGTGACTAGGCTGCCCGGGGAAGGTGAAGACCAGCAACAGCTTTCAGGGCTGCCACCTTCCGTGTGGGACAAGGAGCCGGACGTTTGCCTTTTCGGGAACAGGCTCTGCCGAGGATGCGCACCGTGAGAGATTGCGTCTTTGGGAAAGCACAGATCCCAAAACCCTTTGTGCCTGTGAGTAGGCTGCCCGGGGAAGGTGAAGACCAGCAACAGCTTTCAGGGCTGCCACCTTCCGTGTGGGACAAGGAGCCGGACGTTTGCCTTTTCGGGAACAGGCTCTGCCGAGGATGCGCACCGTGAGATGTTCCTTCTCTGGGCAAGCACAGATCCCAAAAGCTGTTGTGCCTGTGAGTAGGCTGCCCGGGGAAGGTGAAGACCAGCAACAGCTTTCAGGGCTGCCACCTTCCGTGTGGGACAAGGAGCCGGACGTTTGCCTTTTCGGGAACAGGCTCCGCCGAGGATGCGCACCGTGAGAGATTGCGTCTTTGGGAAAGCAGAGATTCCCAGTGCGGTTGTGCCTGTGAGTAGGCTGCCCGGGGAAGGTGAAGACCAGCAACAGCTTTCAGGGCTGCCACCTTCCGTGTGGGACAAGGAGCCGGACGTTTGCCTTTTCGGGAACAGGCTCTGCCGAGGATGCGCACCGTGAGAGATTGCGTCTTTGGGAAAGCAGAGATTCCCAGTGCGGTTGTGCCTGTGAGTAGGCTGCCCGGGGAAGGTGAAGACCAGCAACAGCTTTCAGGGCTGCCACCTTCCGTGTGGGACAAGGAGCCGGACGTTTGCCTTTTCGGGAACAGGCTCTGCCGAGGATGCGCACCGTGAGCTGTTCCTTCTCTGGGCAAGCACAGATCCCAAAAGCTGTTGTGCCTGTGACTAGGCTGCCCGGGGAAGGTGAAGACCAGCAACAGCTTTCAGGGCTGCCACCTTCCGTGTGGGACAAGGAGCCGGACGTTTGCCTTTTCGGGAACAGGCTCTGCCGAGGATGCGCACCGTGAGATGTTCCTTCTCTGGGCAAGCACAGATCCCAAAACCTGTTGTGCCTGTGAGTAGGCTGCCCGGGGAAGGTGAAGACCAGCAACAGCTTTCAGGGCTGCCACCTTCCGTGTGGGACAAGGAGCCGGACGTTTGCCTTTTCGGGAACAGGCTCTGCCGAGGATGCGCACCGTGAGCTGTTCCTTCTCTGGGCAAGCACAGATCCCAAAACCTGTTGTGTCTGTGAACAGGCTGCCCGGGGAAGGTGAAGACCAGCAACAGCTTTCAGGGCTGCCACCTTCCGTGTGGGACAAGGAGCCGGACGTTTGCCTTTTCGGGAACAGGCTCTGCCGAGGATGCGCACCGTGAGCTGTTCCTTCTCTGGGCAAGCACAGATCCCAAAACCTGTTGTGCCTATGAACAGGCTGCCCGGGGAAGGTGAAGACCAGCAACAGCTTTCAGGGCTGCCACCTTCCATGTGGGACAAGGAGCCGGACGTTTGCCTTTTCGGGAACAGGCTCTGCCGAGGATGCGCACCGTGAGCTGTTCCTTCTCTGGGCAAGCACAGATCCGAATACCTGTTGTGCCTATGAATAGGCTGCCCGGGGAAGGTGAAGACCAGCAACAGCTTTCAGGGCTGCCACCTTCCGTGTGGGACAAGGAGCCGGACGTTTGCCTTTTCGGGAACAGGCTCTGCCGAGGATGCGCACCGTGAGAGATTGCGTCTTTGGGAAAGCAGAGATTCCCAGTGCGGTTGTGCCTGTGAGTAGGCTGCCCGGGGAAGGTGAAGACCAGCAACAGCTTTCAGGGCTGCCACCTTCCGTGTGGGACAAGGAGCCGGACGTTTGCCTTTTCGGGAACAGGCTCTGCCGAGGATGCGCACCGTGAGCTGTTCTTCTCTGGGCAAGCACAGATCCCCAAACCTGTTGTGCCTGTGAACAGGCTGCCCGGGGAAGGTGAAGACCAGCAAGAGCTTTCAGGGCTGCCACCTTCCGTGTGGGACAAGGAGCCGGACGTTTGCCTTTTCGGGAACAGGCTCTGCCGAGGATGCGCACCGTGAGAGATTGCGTCTTTGGGAAAGCAGAGATTCCCAGTGCGGTTGTGCCTGTGAGTAGGCTGCCCGGGGAAGGTGAAGACCAGCAACAGCTTTCAGGGCTGCCACCTTCCGTGTGGGACAAGGAGCCGGACGTTTGCCTTTTCGGGAACAGGCTCTGCCGAGGATGCGCACCGTGAGCTGTTCCTTCTCTGGGCAAGCACAGATCCCAAAAGCTGTTGTGCCTGTGAGTAGGCTGCCCGGGGAAGGTGAAGACCAGCAACAGCTTTCAGGGCTGCCACCTTCCGTGTGGGACAAGGAGCCGGACGTTTGCCTTTTCGGGAACAGGCTCTGCCGAGGATGCGCACCGTGAGCTGTTACTTCTCTGGGCAACCACAGATCCGAATACCTGTTGTGCCTATGACTAGGCTGCCCGGGGAAGGTGAAGACCAGCAACAGCTTTCAGGGCTGCCACCTTCCGTGTGGGACAAGGAGCCGGACGTTTGCCTTTTCGGGAACAGGCTCTGCCGAGGATGCGCACCGTGACAGATTGCGTCTTTGGGAAAGCAGAGATTCCCAGTGCGGTTGTGCCTGTGAGTAGGCTGCCCGGGGAAGGTGAAGACCAGCAACAGCTTTCAGGGCTGCCACCTTCCGTGTGGGACAAGGAGCCGGACGTTTGCCTTTTCGGGAACAGGCTCTGCCGAGGATGCGCACCGTGAGAGATTGCGTCTTTGGGAAAGCAGAGATTCCCAGTGCGGTTGTGCCTGTGACTAGGCTGCCCGGGGAAGGTGAAGACCAGCAACAGCTTTCAGGGCTGCCACCTTCCGTGTGGGACAAGGAGCCGGACGTTTGCCTTTTCGGGAACAGGCTCTGCCGAGGATGCGCACCGTGAGAGATTGCGTCTTTGGGAAAGCAGAGATTCCCAGTGCGGTTGTGCCTGTGACTAGGCTGCCCGGGGAAGGTGAAGACCAGCAACAGCTTTCAGGGCTGCCACCTTCCGTGTGGGACAAGGAGCCGGACGTTTGCCTTTTCGGGAACAGGCTCTGCCGAGGATGCGCACCGTGAGAGATTGCGTCTTTGGGAAAGCAGAGATTCCCAGTGCGGTTGTGCCTGTGACTAGGCTGCCCGGGGAAGGTGAAGACCAGCAACAGCTTTCAGGGCTGCCACCTTCCGTGTGGGACAAGGAGCCGGACGTTTGCCTTTTCGGGAACAGGCTCTGCCGAGGATGCGCACCGTGAGCTGTTCCTTCTCTGGGCAAGCACAGATCCGAATACCTGTTGTGCCTATGACTAGGCTTCCCGGGGAAGGTGAAGACCAGCAACAGCTTTCAGGGCTGCCACCTTCCGTGTGGGACAAGGAGCCGGACGTTTGCCTTTTCGGGAACAGGCTCTGCCGAGGATGCGCACCGTGAGCTGTTCCTTCTCTGGGCAAGCACAGATCCGAATACCTGTTGTGCCTATGACTAGGCTGCCCGGGGAAGGTGAAGACCAGCAACAGCTTTCAGGGCTGCCACCTTCCGTGTGGGACAAGGAGCCGGACGTTTGCCTTTTCGGGAACAGGCTCTGCCGAGGATGCGCACCGTGAGAGATTGCGTCTTTGGGAAAGCACAGATCCCAAAACCCTTTGTGCCTGTGAGTAGGCTGCCCGGGGAAGGTGAAGACCAGCAACAGCTTTCAGGGCTGCCACCTTCCGTGTGGGACAAGGAGCCGGACGTTTGCCTTTTCGGGAACAGGCTCTGCCGAGGATGCGCACCGTGAGAGATTGCGTCTTTGGGAAAGCAGAGATTCCCAGTGCGGTTGTGCCTGTGAGTAGGCTGCCCGGGGAAGGTGAAGACCAGCAACAGCTTTCAGGGCTGCCACCTTCCGTGTGGGACAAGGAGCCGGACGTTTGCCTTTTCGGGAACAGGCTCTGCCGAGGATGCGCACCGTGAGAGATTGCGTCTTTGGGAAAGCAGAGATTCCCAGTGCGGTTGTGCCTGTGACTAGGCTGCCCGGGGAAGGTGAAGACCAGCAACAGCTTTCAGGGCTGCCACCTTCCGTGTGGGACAAGGAGCCGGACGTTTGCCTTTTCGGGAACAGGCTCTGCCGAGGATGCGCACCGTGAGAGATTGCGTCTTTGGGAAAGCACAGATCCCAAAACCCTTTGTGCCTGTGAGTAGGCTGCCCGGGGAAGGTGAAGACCAGCAACAGCTTTCAGGGCTGCCACCTTCCGTGTGGGACAAGGAGCCGGACGTTTGCCTTTTCGGGAACAGGCTCTGCCGAGGATGCGCACCGTGAGCTGTTCCTTCTCTGGGCAAGCACAGATCCCAAAAGCTGTTGTGCCTGTGAGTAGGCTGCCCGGGGAAGGTGAAGACCAGCAACAGCTTTCAGGGCTGCCACCTTCCGTGTGGGACAAGGAGCCGGACGTTTGCCTTTTCGGGAACAGGCTCTGCCGAGGATGCGCACCGTGAGAGATTGCGTCTTTGGGAGAGCACAGATCCCAAAACCCTTTGTGCCTGTGACTAGGCTGCCCGGGGAAGGTGAAGACCAGCAACAGCTTTCAGGGCTGCCACCTTCCGTGTGGGACAAGGAGCCGGACGTTTGCCTTTTCGGGAACAGGCTCTGCCGAGGATGCGCACCGTGAGAGATTGCGTCTTTGGGAAAGCAGAGATTCCCAGTGCGGTTGTGCCTGTGACTAGGCTGCCCGGGGAAGGTGAAGACCAGCAACAGCTTTCAGGGCTGCCACCTTCCGTGTGGGACAAGGAGCCGGACGTTTGCCTTTTCGGGAACAGTCTCTGCCGAGGATGCGCACCGTGAGATGGTCCTTCTCTGGGCAAGCACAGATCCCCAAACCTGTTGTGCCTGTGAACAGGCTGCCCGGGGAAGGTGAAGACCAGCAAGAGCTTTCAGGGCTGCCACCTTCCGTGTGGGACAAGGAGCCGGACGTTTGCCTTTTCGGGAACAGGCTCTGCCGAGGATGCGCACCGTGAGAGATTGCGTCTTTGGGAAAGCAGAGATTCCCAGTGCGGTTGTGCCTGTGAGTAGGCTTCCCGGGGAAGGTGAAGACCAGCAACAGCTTTCAGGGCTGCCACCTTCCGTGTGGGACAAGGAGCCGGACGTTTGCCTTTTCGGGAACAGGCTCTGCCGAGGATGCGCACCGTGAGCTGTTCCTTCTCTGGGCAAGCACAGATCCCAAAAGCTGTTGTGCCTGTGAGTAGGCTGCCCGGGGAAGGTGAAGACCAGCAACAGCTTTCAGGGCTGCCACCTTCCGTGTGGGACAAGGAGCCGGACGTTTGCCTTTTCGGGAACAGGCTCTGCCGAGGATGCGCACCGTGAGCTGTTACTTCTCTGGGCAACCACAGATCCGAATACCTGTTGTGCCTATGACTAGGCTGCCCGGGGAAGGTGAAGACCAGCAACAGCTTTCAGGGCTGCCACCTTCCGTGTGGGACAAGGAGCCGGACGTTTGCCTTTTCGGGAACAGGCTCTGCCGAGGATGCGCACCGTGACAGATTGCGTCTTTGGGAAAGCAGAGATTCCCAGTGCGGTTGTGCCTGTGAGTAGGCTGCCCGGGGAAGGTGAAGACCAGCAACAGCTTTCAGGGCTGCCACCTTCCGTGTGGGACAAGGAGCCGGACGTTTGCCTTTTCGGGAACAGGCTCTGCCGAGGATGCGCACCGTGAGAGATTGCGTCTTTGGGAAAGCAGAGATTCCCATTGCGGTTGTGCCTGTGAGTAGGCTGCCCGGGGAAGGTGAAGACCAGCAACAGCTTTCAGGGCTGCCACCTTCCGTGTGGGACAAGGAGCCGGACGTTTGCCTTTTCGGGAACAGGCTCTGCCGAGGATGCGCACCGTGAGAGATTGCGTCTTTGGGAAAGCAGAGATTCCCAGTGCGGTTGTGCCTGTGAGTAGGCTGCCCGGGGAAGGTGAAGACCAGCAACAGCTTTCAGGGCTGCCACCTTCCGTGTGGGACAAGGAGCTGGACGTTTGCCTTTTCGGGAACAGGCTCTGCCGAGGATGCGCACCGTGAGCTGTTCCTTCTCTGGGCAAGCACAGATCCGAATACCTGTTGTGCCTGTGAACAGGCTGCCCGGGGAAGGTGAAGACCAGCAACAGCTTTCAGGGCTGCCACCTTCCGTGTGGGACAAGGAGCCGGACGTTTGCCTTTTCGGGAACAGGCTCTGCCGAGGATGCGCACCGTGAGCTGTTCCTTCTCTGGGCAACCACAGATCCCAAAACCTGTTGTGCCTATGAACAGGCTGCCCGGGGAAGGTGAAGACCAGCAACAGCTTTCAGGGCTGCCACCTGCCGTGTGGGACAAGGAGCCGGACGTTTGCCTTTTCGGGAACAGGCTCTGCCGAGGATGCGCACCGTGAGCTGTTCCTTCTCTGGGCAAGCACAGATCCGAATACCTGTTGTGCCTATGAATAGGCTGCCCGGGGAAGGTGAAGACCAGCAACAGCTTTCAGGGCTGCCACCTGCCGTGTGGGACAAGGAGCCGGACGTTTGCCTTTTCGGGAACAGGCTCTGCCGAGGATGCGTACTGTGAGAGATTGCGTCTTTGGGAAAGCAGGGATTCCCAGTGCGGTTGTGCCTGTGAGTAGGCTGCCCGGGGAAGGTGAAGACCAGCAACAGCTTTCAGGGCTGCCACCTTCCGTGTGGGACAAGGAGCCGGACGTTTGCCTTTTCGGGAACAGGCTCTGCCGAGGATGCGCACCGTGAGAGATTGCGTCTTTGGGAAAGCAGAGATTCCCAGTGCGGTTGTGCCTGTGACTAGGCTGCCCGGGGAAGGTGAAGACCAGCAACAGCTTTCAGGGCTGCCACCTTCCGTGTGGGACAAGGAGCCGGACGTTTGCCTTTTCGGGAACAGGCTCTGCCGAGGATGCGCACCGTGAGCTGTTCCTTCTCTGGGCAAGCACAGATCCGAATACCTGTTGTGCCTATGACTAGGCTTCCCGGGGAAGGTGAAGACCAGCAACAGCTTTCAGGGCTGCCACCTTCCGTGTGGGACAAGGAGCCGGACGTTTGCCTTTTCGGGAACAGGCTCTGCCGAGGATGCGCACCGTGAGCTGTTCCTTCTCTGGGCAAGCACAGATCCGAATACCTGTTGTGCCTATGACTAGGCTGCCCGGGGAAGGTGAAGACCAGCAACAGCTTTCAGGGCTGCCACCTTCCGTGTGGGACAAGGAGCCGGACGTTTGCCTTTTCGGGAACAGGCTCTGCTGAGGATGCGCACCGTGAGAGATTGCGTCTTTGGGAAAGCACAGATCCCAAAACCCTTTGTGCCTGTGAGTAGGCTGCCCGGGGAAGGTGAAGACCAGCAACAGCTTTCAGGGCTGCCACCTTCCGTGTGGGACAAGGAGCCGGACGTTTGCCTTTTCGGGAACAGGCTCTGCCGAGGATGCGCACCGTGAGAGATTGCGTCTTTGGGAAAGCAGAGATTCCCAGTGCGGTTGTGCCTGTGAGTAGGCTGCCCGGGGAAGGTGAAGACCAGCAACAGCTTTCAGGGCTGCCACCTTCCGTGTGGGACAAGGAGCCGGACGTTTGCCTTTTCGGGAACAGGCTCTGCCGAGGATGCGCACCGTGAGAGATTGCGTCTTTGGGAAAGCAGAGATTCCCAGTGCGGTTGTGCCTGTGACTAGGCTGCCCGGGGAAGGTGAAGACCAGCAACAGCTTTCAGGGCTGCCACCTTCCGTGTGGGACAAGGAGCCGGACGTTTGCCTTTTCGGGAACAGGCTCTGCCGAGGATGCGCACCGTGAGAGATTGCGTCTTTGGGAAAGCACAGATCCCAAAACCCTTTGTGCCTGTGAGTAGGCTGCCCGGGGAAGGTGAAGACCAGCAACAGCTTTCAGGGCTGCCACCTTCCGTGTGGGACAAGGAGCCGGACGTTTGCCTTTTCGGGAACAGGCTCTGCCGAGGATGCGCACCGTGAGCTGTTCCTTCTCTGGGCAAGCACAGATCCCAAAAGCTGTTGTGCCTGTGAGTAGGCTGCCCGGGGAAGGTGAAGACCAGCAACAGCTTTCAGGGCTGCCACCTTCCGTGTGGGACAAGGAGCCGGACGTTTGCCTTTTCGGGAACAGGCTCCGCCGAGGATGCGCACCGTGAGAGATTGCGTCTTTGGGAAAGCAGAGATTCCCAGTGCGGTTGTGCCTGTGAGTAGGCTGCCCGGGGAAGGTGAAGACCAGCAACAGCTTTCAGGGCTGCCACCTTCCGTGTGGGACAAGGAGCCGGACGTTTGCCTTTTCGGGAACAGGCTCTGCCGAGGATGCGCACCGTGAGAGATTGCGTCTTTGGGAAAGCAGAGATTCCCAGTGCGGTTGTGCCTGTGACTAGGCTGCCCGGGGAAGGTGAAGACCAGCAACAGCTTTCAGGGCTGCCACCTTCCGTGTGGGACAAGGAGCCGGACGTTTGCCTTTTCGGGAACAGGCTCTGCCGAGGATGCGCACCGTGAGAGATTGCGTCTTTGGGAAAGCAGAGATTCCCAGTGCGGTTGTGCCTGTGACTAGGCTGCCCGGGGAAGGTGAAGACCAGCAACAGCTTTCAGGGCTGCCACCTTCCGTGTGGGACAAGGAGCCGGACGTTTGCCTTTTCGGGAACAGGCTCTGCCGAGGATGCGCACCGTGAGAGATTGCGTCTTTGGGAAAGCACAGATCCCAAAACCCTTTGTGCCTGTGACTAGGCTGCCCGGGGAAGGTGAAGACCAGCAACAGCTTTCAGGGCTGCCACCTTCCGTGTGGGACAAGGAGCCGGACGTTTGCCTTTTCGGGAACAGGCTCTGCCGAGGATGCGCACCGTGAGAGATTGCGTCTTTGGGAAAGCAGAGATTCCCAGTGCGGTTGTGCCTGTGAACAGGCTGCCCGGGGAAGGTGAAGACCAGCAACAGCTTTCAGGGCTGCCACCTTCCGTGTGGGACAAGGAGCCGGACGTTTGCCTTTTCGGGAACAGGCTCTGCCGAGGATGCGCACCGTGAGAGATTGCGTCTTTGGGAAAGCAGAGATTCCCAGTGCGGTTGTGCCTGTGACTAGGCTGCCCGGGGAAGGTGAAGACCAGCAACAGCTTTCAGGGCTGCCACCTTCCGTGTGGGACAAGGAGCCGGACGTTTGCCTTTTCGGGAACAGGCTCTGCCGAGGATGCGCACCGTGAGCTGTTCCTTCTCTGGGCAAGCACAGATCCCAAAAGCTGTTGTGCCTGTGACTAGGCAGCACGGGGAAGGTGAAGACCAGCAACAGCTTTCAGGGCTGCCACCTTCCGTGTGGGACAAGGAGCCGGACGTTTGCCTTTTCGGGAACAGGCTCTGCCGAGGATGCGCACCGTGAGAGATTGCGTCTTTGGGAAAGCAGAGATTCCCAGTGCGGTTGTGCCTGTGAGTAGGCTGCCCGGGGAAGGTGAAGACCAGCAACAGCTTTCAGGGCTGCCACCTTCCGTGTGGGACAAGGAGCCGGACGTTTGCCTTTTCGGGAACAGGCTCTGCCGAGGATGCGCACCGTGAGCTGTTCCTTCTCTGGGCAAGCACAGATCCCAAAACCTGTTGTGCCTGTGAACAGGCTGCCCGGGGAAGGTGAAGACCAGCAACAGCTTTCAGGGCTGCCACCTTCCGTGTGGGACAAGGAGCCGGACGTTTGCCTTTTCGGGAACAGGCTCTGCCGAGGATGCGCACCGTGAGCTGTTCCTTCTCTGGGCAAGCACAGATCCCAAAACCTGTTGTGCCTATGAATAGGCTGCCCGGGGAAGGTGAAGACCAGCAACAGCTTTCAGGGCTGCCACCTTCCGTGTGGGACAAGGAGCCGGACGTTTGCCTTTTCGGGAACAGGCTCTGCCGAGGATGCGCACCGTGAGAGATTGCATCTTTGGGAAAGCAGAGATTCCCAGTGCGGTTGTGCCTGTGAGTAGGCTGCCCGGGGAAGGTGAAGACCAGCAACAGCTTTCAGGGCTGCCACCTTCCGTGTGGGACAAGGAGCCGGACATTTGCCTTTTCGGGAACAGGCTCTGCCGAGGATGCGCACCGTGAGAGATTGCGTCTTTGGGAAAGCAGAGATTCCCAGTGCGGTTGTGCCTGTGACTAGGCTGCCCGGGGAAGGTGAAGACCAGCAACAGCTTTCAGGGCTGCCACCTTCCGTGTGGGACAAGGAGCCGGACGTTTGCCTTTTCGGGAACAGGCTCTGCCGAGGATGCGCAGCGTGAGAGATTGCGTCTTTGGGAAAGCAGAGATTCCCAGTGCGGTTGTGCCTGTGACTAGGCTGCCCGGGGAAGGTGAAGACCAGCAACAGCTTTCAGGGCTGCCACCTTCCGTGTGGGACAAGGAGCCGGACGTTTGCCTTTTCGGGAACAGGCTCTGCCGAGGATGCGCACCGTGAGAGATTGCGTCTTTGGGAAAGCACAGATCCCAAAACCCTTTGTGCCTGTGACTAGGCTGCCCGGGGAAGGTGAAGACCAGCAACAGCTTTCAGGGCTGCCACCTTCCGTGTGGGACAAGGAGCCGGACGTTTGCCTTTTCGGGAACAGGCTCTGCCGAGGATGCGCACCGTGAGAGATTGCGTCTTTGGGAAAGCAGAGATTCCCAGTGCGGTTGTGCCTGTGACTAGGCTTCCCGGGGAAGGTGAAGACCAGCAACAGCTTTCCGGGCTGCCACCTTCCGTGTGGGACAAGGAGCCGGACGTTTGCCTTTTCGGGAACAGGCTCTGCCGAGGATGCGCACCGTGAGAGATTGCGTCTTTGGGAAAGCAAAGATCCCAAAACCCTTTGTGCCTGTGAGTAGGCTGCCCGGGGAAGGTGAAGACCAGCAACAGCTTTCAGGGCTGCCACCTTCCGTGTGGGACAAGGAGCCGGACGTTTGCCTTTTCGGGAACAGGCTCTGCCGAGGATGCGCACCGTGAGCTGTTCCTTCTCTGGGCAAGCACAGATCCGAATACCTGTTGTGCCTGTGAACAGGCTGCCCGGGGAAGGTGAAGACCAGCAACAGCTTTCAGGGCTGCCACCTTCCGTGTGGGACAAGGAGCCGGACGTTTGCCTTTTCGGGAACAGGCTCTGCCGAGGATGCGCACCGTGAGAGATTGCGTCTTTGGGAAAGCAGAGATTCCCGGTGCGGTTGTGCCTGTGAGTAGGCTGCCCGGGGAAGGTGAAGACCAGCAACAGCTTTCAGGGCTGCCACCTTCCGTGTGGGACAAGGAGCCGGACGTTTGCCTTTTCGGGAACAGGCTCTGCCGAGGATGCGCACCGTGAGAGATTGCGTCTTTGGGAAAGCAGAGATTCCCAGTGCGGTTGTGCCTGTGACTAGGCAGCACGGGGAAGGTGAAGACCAGCAACAGCTTTCCGGGCTGCCACCTTCCGTGTGGGACAAGGAGCCGGACGTTTGCCTTTTCGGGAACAGGCTCTGCCGAGGATGCGCACCGTGAGAGATTGCATCTTTGGGAAAGCAGAGATTCCCAGTGCGGTTGTGCCTGTGAGTAGGCTGCCCGGGGAAGGTGAAGACCAGCAACAGCTTTCAGGGCTGCCACCTTCCGTGTGGGACAAGGAGCCGGACGTTTGCCTTTTCGGGAACAGGCTCTGCCGAGGATGCGCACCGTGAGCTGTTCCTTCTCTGGGCAAGCACAGATCCCAAAAGCTGTTGTGCCTGTGACTAGGCTGCACGGGGAAGGTGAAGACCAGCAACAGCTTTCAGGGCTGCCACCTTCCGTGTGGGACAAGGAGCCGGACGTTTGCCTTTTCGGGAACAGGCTCTGCCGAGGATGCGCACCGTGAGCTGTTCCTTCTCTGGGCAACCACAGATCCGAATACCTGTTGTGCCTATGACTAGGCTGCCCGGGGAAGGTGAAGACCAGCAACAGCTTTCAGGGCTGCCACCTTCCGTGTGGGACAAGGAGCCGGACGTTTGCCTTTTCGGGAACAGGCTCTGCCGAGGATGCGCACCGTGAGAGATTGCATCTTTGGGAAAGCAGAGATTCCCAGTGCGGTTGTGCCTGTGACTAGGCTTCCCGGGGAAGGTGAAGACCAGCAACAGCTTTCAGGGCTGCCACCTTCCGTGTGGGACAAGGAGCCGGACGTTTGCCTTTTCGGGAACAGGCTCTGCCGAGGATGCGCACCGTGAGCTGTTCCTTCTCTGGGCAAGCACAGATCCCAAAAGCTGTTGTGCCTGTGACTAGGCTGCCCGGGGAAGGTGAAGACCAGCAACAGCTTTCAGGGCTGCCACCTTCCGTGTGGGACAAGGAGCCGGACGTTTGCCTTTTCGGGAACAGGCTCTGCCGAGGATGCGCACCGTGAGAGATTGCGTCTTTGGGAAAGCAGAGATTCCCAGTGCGGTTGTGCCTGTGAGTAGGCTGCCCGGGGAAGGTGAAGACCAGCAACAGCTTTCAGGGCTGCCACCTTCCGTGTGGGACAAGGAGCCGGACGTTTGCCTTTTCGGGAACAGGCTCTGCCGAGGATGCGCACCGTGAGCTGTTCCTTCTCTGGGCAAGCACAGATCCCAAAAACTGTTGTGCCTGTGAACAGGCTGCCCGGGGAAGGTGAAGACCAGCAACAGCTTTCAGGGCTGCCACCTTCCGTGTGGGACAAGGAGCCGGACGTTTGCCTTTTCGGGAACAGGCTCTGCCGAGGATGCGCACCGTGAGCTGTTCCTTCTCTGGGCAAGCACAGATCCCAAAACCTGTTGTGCCTATGAACAGGCTGCCCGGGGAAGGTGAAGACCAGCAACAGCTTTCAGGGCTGCCACCTTCCGTGTGGGACAAGGAGCCGGACGTTTGCCTTTTCGGGAACAGGCTCTGCCGAGGATGCGCACCGTGAGAGATTGCGTCTTTGGGAAAGCAGAGATTCCCAGTGCGGTTGTGCTTGTGAGTAGGCTGCCCGGGGAAGGTGAAGACCAGCAACAGCTTTCAGGGCTGCCACCTTCCGTGTGGGACAAGGAGCCGGACGTTTGCCTTTTCGGGAACAGGCTCTGCCGAGGATGCGCACCGTGAGCTGTTCCTTCTCTGGGCAACCACAGATCCCAAAACCTGTTGTGCCTATGAACAGGCTGCCCGGGGAAGGTGAAGACCAGCAACAGCTTTCAGGGCTGCCACCTTCCGTGTGGGACAAGGAGCCGGACGTTTGCCTTTTCGGGAACAGGCTCTGCCGAGGATGCGCACCGTGAGCTGTTCCTTCTCTGGGCAAGCACAGATCCGAATACCTGTTGTGCCTATGTATAGGCTGCCCGGGGAAGGTGAAGACCAGCAACAGCTTTCAGGGCTGCCACCTGCCGTGTGGGACAAGGAGCCGGACGTTTGCCTTTTCGGGAACAGGCTCTGCCGAGGATGCGTACCGTGAGAGATTGCGTCTTTGGGAAAGCAAGGATTCCCAGTGCGGTTGTGCCTGTGAGTAGGCTGCCCGGGGAAGGTGAAGACCAGCAACAGCTTTCAGGGCTGCCACCTTCCGTGTGGGACAAGGAGCCGGACGTTTGCCTTTTCGGGAACAGGCTCTGCCGAGGATGCGCACCGTGAGAGATTGCGTCTTTGGGAAAGCATAGATTCCCAGTGCGGTTGTGCCTGTGAGTAGGCTGCCCGGGGAAGGTGAAGACCAGCAACAGCTTTCAGGGCTGCCACCTTCCGTGTGGGACAAGGAGCCGGACGTTTGCCTTTTCGGGAACAGGCTCTGCCGAGGATGCGCACCGTGAGAGATTGCGTCTTTGGGAAAGCACAGATCCCAAAACCCTTTGTGCCTGTGACTAGGCTGCCCGGGGAAGGTGAAGACCAGCAACAGCTTTCAGGGCTGCCACCTTCCGTGTGGGACAAGGAGCCGGACGTTTGCCTTTTCGGGAACAGGCTCTGCCGAGGATGCGCACCGTGAGAGATTGCGTCTTTGGGAAAGCAGAGATTCCCAGTGCGGTTGTGCCTGTGAACAGGCTGCCCGGGGAAGGTGAAGACCAGCAACAGCTTTCAGGGCTGCCACCTTCCGTGTGGGACAAGGAGCCGGACGTTTGCCTTTTCGGGAACAGGCTCTGCCGAGGATGCGCACCGTGAGAGATTGCGTCTTTGGGAAAGCAGAGATTCCCAGTGCGGTTGTGCCTGTGACTAGGCTGCCCGGGGAAGGTGAAGACCAGCAACAGCTTTCAGGGCTGCCACCTTCCGTGTGGGACAAGGAGCCGGACGTTTGCCTTTTCGGGAACAGGCTCTGCCGAGGATGCGCACCGTGAGCTGTTCCTTCTCTGGGCAAGCACAGATCCCAAAAGCTGTTGTGCCTGTGAGTAGGCTGCCCGGGGAAGGTGAAGACCAGCAACAGCTTTCAGGGCTGCCACCTTCCGTGTGGGACAAGGAGCCGGACGTTTGCCTTTTCGGGAACAGGCTCTGCCGAGGATGCGCACCGTGAGAGATTGCGTCTTTGGGAAAGCAGAGATTCCCAGTGCGGTTGTGCCTGTGAGTAGGCTGCCCGGGGAAGGTGAAGACCAGCAACAGCTTTCAGGGCTGCCACCTTCCGTGTGGGACAAGGAGCCGGACGTTTGCCTTTTCGGGAACAGGCTCTGCCGAGGATGCGCACCGTGAGCTGTTCCTTCTCTGGGCAAGCACAGATCCCAAAACCTGTTGTGCCTATGAACAGGCTGCCCGGGGAAGGTGAAGACCAGCAACAGCTTTCAGGGCTGCCACCTTCCGTGTGGGACAAGGAGCCGGACGTTTGCCTTTTCGGGAACAGGCTCTGCCGAGGATGCGCACCGTGAGCTGTTCCTTCTCTGGGCAAGCACAGATCCCAAAACCTGTTGTGCCTATGACTAGGCTGCCCGGGGAAGGTGAAGACCAGCAACAGCTTTCAGGGCTGCCACCTTCCGTGTGGGACAAGGAGCCGGACGTTTGCCTTTTCGGGAACAGGCTCTGCCGAGGATGCGCACCGTGAGAGATTGCGTCTTTGGGAAAGCAGAGATTCCCAGTGCGGTTGTGCCTGTGAGTAGGCTGCCCGGGGAAGGTGAAGACCAGCAACAGCTTTCAGGGCTGCCACCTTCCGTGTGGGACAAGGAGCCGGACGTTTGCCTTTTCGGGAACAGGCTCTGCCGAGGATGCGCACCGTGAGAGATTGCGTCTTTGGGAAAGCAGAGATTCCCAGTGCGGTTGTGCCTGTGAGTAGGCTGCCCGGGGAAGGTGAAGACCAGCAACAGCTTTCAGGGCTGCCACCTTCCGTGTGGGACAAGGAGCCGGACGTTTGCCTTTTCGGGAACAGGCTCTGCCGAGGATGCGCACCGTGAGAGATTGCGTCTTTGGGAAAGCACAGATCCCAAAACCCTTTGTGCCTGTGACTAGGCTGCCCGGGGAAGGTGAAGACCAGCAACAGCTTTCAGGGCTGCCACCTTCCGTGTGGGACAAGGAGCCGGACGTTTGCCTTTTCGGGAACAGGCTCTGCCGAGGATGCGCACCGTGAGAGATTGCGTCTTTGGGAAAGCAGAGATTCCCAGTGCGGTTGTGCCTGTGACTAGGCTGCCCGGGGAAGGTGAAGACCAGCAACAGCTTTCAGGGCTGCCACCTTCCGTGTGGGACAAGGAGCCGGACGTTTGCCTTTTCGGGAACAGGCTCTGCCGAGGATGCGCACCGTGAGAGATTGCGTCTTTGGGCAAGCACAGATCCCAAAACCTGTTGTGCCTGTGAGTAGGCTGCCCGGGGAAGGTGAAGACCAGCAACAGCTTTCAGGGCTGCCACCTTCCGTGTGGGACAAGGAGCCGGACGTTTGCCTTTTCGGGAACAGGCTCTGCCGAGGATGCGCACCGTGAGAGATTGCGTCTTTGGGAAAGCAGAGATTCCCAGTGCGGTTGTGCTTGTGAGTAGGCTGCCCGGGGAAGGTGAAGACCAGCAACAGCTTTCAGGGCTGCCACCTTCCGTGTGGGACAAGGAGCCGGACGTTTGCCTTTTCGGGAACAGGCTCTGCCGAGGATGCGCACCGTGAGCTGTTCCTTCTCTGGGCAACCACAGATCCCAAAACCTGTTGTGCCTATGAACAGGCTGCCCGGGGAAGGTGAAGACCAGCAACAGCTTTCAGGGCTGCCACCTTCCGTGTGGGACAAGGAGCCGGAC